>NC_067400.1:636413592-636541353 GCF_016432865.1 Antechinus flavipes | reverse complement strand
CGTGCAGCAAATCCTAGAGGTGGGGTCTGAGCAATGAGTCCTTTTAGTTGTAGGTTTTTTTTTTTTTTGGTGTGTGTGTGTGTAATACTCTGTATGATTATAATTTCTTTCCTTTTGCAAACATCTTAACATGCATTTACTATTTAGCCAGGACTGTGGTGTAGAAGGAAAAAGGACTCTGATAAATTATCAGCCTGTTGATATTTTTCTAATCCTAGTAGAAAATAGAGTTTCAAGTTCTAATTATGTGTCCTTGGGTCATATAAGGAATTGAGAATTAGTAACATGCACAACTCTACTTAAAAGCCATTACTAAATACTATTTTTAAAAATTGTGAAGTGGCTAGCTATAGATTAATGGTAAATCTGTTATGTTTTCTCTTGTGAAGCTAATTAATGGTCCTGAAGAGAAATTAAACCAGAGCTTGGTCTTCATTAGCACCATACTCTCTTGAACTATCTAACCAGCCCTGGGCAGATTCACAGCCAAATAATAACCAATTCAGTAGAAAGAGTCCTTGGAATTATATGAAAGTCCAGTTCCAGGAATCTAACTTCACTTTATAATCATTTATAATCCTTACAACATCCCTGTGAAGTTGTTATTCTTATTCCCCTTAATGAATGAGGAAAACAGAACAGAGTAGTTCAAGTTTTTTCCCGAAAACAGAATAATTAGTCCATTAGCAAGAATTTAACAAGAACCCCCCACCCAAAAACAAAACAAACCAAGAAAACCCCAGATACTGATCTTCATTCAATACGATCTTAGTCTGCAAGCAGCCTTTGCCAGTAGTCAAACATGCACACCACATTATCGGTGCAGGCTTTAATAACCTCTTCCTAGATTGGAAATAAAGACTTTACCTTGTCATTGTGTAAAAGTGAAGAGGCTATACACATTAAATTGTACACAATTATAATGGCTATTTTCTAATTCTGCAGCTTAACCAATAAGCAAAAAGAATAGATCTTTTGGAACAAATGAACATCTTTACAGAAAATGAACATTTCTAAGTATAAACCACAGATCAGCCTTTAATTTTTCTAAATGAAACAAGTATCTGTCCCATAATAACTTGTAATATTTGTAACACATTGTATTAATGAGAAAGATAGCTAACTCATATCTATTAACTAAATGTATCTGACATCAAAATATGAACTATGTGAGGAAACAGTATCCAATAGAAAAGTTCAGCCATGAATCCATTATGTCCATAGCAATCATTTCCTTTTCATGCTTTTTGTGTGTAAAAAGCAATGTGTTCCGTATAAACAGAAAATATTATCAAGTACTGGTCATTAAAGTGTGTGGTTAACCCTGAGAAATTTTGTTTACTCGAACTTTTGATTAAAACAAAAAAGAAAGAAAAGAAAAAGAAAAGAAATTCAGCTGAAACCTGACTATTACCCAATAAGAAATTTCTTTAAAATGCCAACTAACTCACAGAATTTAGTTGAATCATCAAAGACATTCCAAATACAAAACACTGCAATTGAACTGATATTTATAAAATATTCTGGAAAAAAGTTCAGGAAAAAAGTTAGCTTTTAAGAACAAGGCACTGTGTGATATACAGAATGTAATTTTTTAAAAATTACCCAAAAAACAGTTCTATTTTAAATGATGGATCATCAGCCAAGCTGCAAATATACACTTTCATTATTTGAGTGTAGGTGCACACATCACACTCACCCACATTCACACATAAAAATATTCCAACAAACTGATAGCATAAAGACTTGGAATCCTCAGTAATTGTACTGAGGCTGGCAAGGCTGGCCCAACCATTTTGCTTTATTTGCCGAGAGTGGCAATCCCTGGTAAGATTTTGGCAATGGAGATTATTTCTGTTCAGAGAACACCTTTCGCCATGTTCTTTTATCCACTGGGTGGGATGAAAGTTCTTGGTTTGTTCAAGGAAAGATGAATGAGCTGCAGCATAGCAGTGAACGTGTTGCCCCCCTTCATTCTGTACTTGCATTCATTCCACCACCATCCTCCCATCAGAGTTTTTCCCTTATTAGCACACTGCAGTCAGAAGGAAATCTGTGAGAAGGACGGCTGCTGACTTTGAAGGTTTTCCTCCCTCTACTTTCCTTCATCATCTCCAAGCCTAGGCCAGCTTGGATTATGAAATTCAGGCTCACAGCTTCCCTCATTGAGACTCCTGGCGGAATGATAAACAGACATGCTGGGATGTTCTATTAAGAGATTTTCCAAAGAGATTTTCCCGTGTAAGGAAAGGCGGTTTCCACCTTGATAGTGGTTAATCAACCTGCAGTAAAGCATGGGGGAGGGGTAATAAACCAACTTTCCTCTGCTGAATGTCGCAAGAGTCACTAGTATCAACTAAACATTCCAGGGAAGCTGGTAAATGGGGAACAACTGAAGGATGATCAGTAAGCGATTCTTCACTGATGTCTTTGTCTTCGAGTTCTGCTGAAAAATTAGTGTCTATAACTTTTCAACAAGAATCCATTCATCATCTTTTTCGCTAAATTCTGGTTCTTTGTTAGTGGTCTTGATTTCATCCGCAAACATACTATTCAATCTCTGGAACATTAATAAGGCAAGAATGAGACTTTGGCCAGTTCTATAGCTGCGATTTCAAAACGTTGTCTTCGATAAACCCAATGGCACAACAGGAAATTAAAGTGCATAAATTCTTATGTAAGTAAGAAATGTAACCATTCCGCAATGATTACATTCATAAAGTTTCTCTCCACTGTGGATTCTCTGATGTAGAGCTGGTGATTCCCCATTTCCCCAATGATTTCATAACATTTCATTACACAGAGAAATTCTGTCTGAAGTGTAGACCTATTACTGTCTTATACAAGAAGATGGAGAGAGCCTTTTCCAAGACTAATATGGTTACAATAAATATGGAGTTATAGCTATCAATCTGTGCACAGAAACTTTCTCCTACAACCATAAAACTTTCCAATTAACAGTGCAACATATAATCTAATCATTTGATTTGACAAATGTTTTTCTTACTAAACACAAGCAGCTACCTGGTTTTCACATAATTATATAATATGTGCATATATGTATATATGTATTTATTTTCAACAATCTGTACCAGTCTCTAAACATAAAACAGTAATTAGCTATTCCTTTTGAGTGGCTAGAGTTCAAAAAATGAATTTCCATGTTCAAACAGGAGTTTGTCCCATTCTTCTATTTTCTCCCTGATACGTGTATGCCATTTTCATCATATCGGATTCAAAATCAGAATACAGTTACAGTGGATGAGACCTTGAATCAGGAAGAGCAGCTTTTTAATCCCATCTCAGACAATTAGGACCAGACACAATTTGGCAGCAACTTTCATTAAGGAGCAGAGACTTGGAATAGGATCTGACAGAAGGCAAAGTACATGATCTTAGGCCAAGAGCAAATTATGATGCAAAAAGAAATACAGAGCTATCAGGGAAAGGACCTTTAGTGAAAATCCTTCCAAGCATTGCTAAAGAAAACACCACAATTGAAGAAAACCTTAGAAGTTCAAACACAAGTGAAGGGAAATACAAAAAATAATCCCGAATGAACTTGTCTCAGGGACTCAACATGAAAAGACACACTATATATATTCAATTATGTATGAGTGTCTGAGACCAGATTTGGACTAATGAACATGAGTCTTCCCTGTTCCAAACCTAATGCCCAGTACTGTTCTCCCTATATCCAGAGTACTCCATTTGCTGGTTCACCAGTTGTTATTGGACAGTGTTCAGTAACAATAACAACTAACTTCAAATAGTGATTAATGTGTTAAACACTTTACAGTTACTATCTCATTTGATCCTTACAACTATCCTGGGAGGTAGATGCTGTCATTAGCCCCATTTTACAACGGAAGAAACTGAGGCAAATGGGTAAAGTGACTTGCCCAAGGTCATCCTGATAGGTCGGGGGCTGGTTTGAACTCTCTTTGCCATCCCTTTGCTACCCTAGTTGCTTCTGGTTGTTGCTGTACAGCCTGAGGTGTGGGACCTTGTGTTTCCACAGAAATGTGCAAATGAGAGAAATATCCTGTGAAGAGAGCATCCTTCTGCAGATCTTAAGACTCGAATTTAGAATTAAAACCTGACTAAAGTGGCTGGGGCTTGTGGAGACAGAAAAGTAGGGTAATGTTTGTAGCGTAGCTCTAGGTCACATGCTTAATTTCTTTATGAATATTGACTTCTCCTCCCCAGGAGAAGCTTAGGCTCATCTTAATGATCATGTGATATATGTGGTGGGAGGGGGAACATATGTAGGGATAAGTATATGTGAGATGAAGCAGGAAGTTGTATGTCCTGGAGCAGCCAGCAAATGGGGAAATGGGAGGGATCTTGTGGCCAGGAAGAAGGATAGAATGCTTGATCCTCCTCTCTCTTAGTGTGCACCTATTCTATAATAGGACATACGGGCTCTTCCGGGTGTGTAAGAAAACAGCCTTTTAACTTCATCTCTCTCTGAGTCCGAAGGTTTATTTTTTACAACATTGCCTTCAGAAAATAATCTTATTTTTTTTAAAGCTTTTTATTTACAGAGCATATTCTCCATTTCTTGGGGCCTCAGTACAGGCGGTGGGGGTGGGCAGCATGAGTAGGATTGGAGCCAGAGAAAGGTTTTAAAATTAAAAAATGTAAAGAGAAAGAGGTAAGGGCATCATTTTTAGTCTCGAACCTGGCTCTGTGTGGGCAGGGTTGGGGTGAGTATGCAGCTGCTGCAGTGGCAGAGATGGGGGAATGGAGCTCAGTCTCCCTAAATTCTCTAAGTGGCTGATACAGTGACTCATGGGAGAGGGAGGGGGGACCCTAACCCTGAATGCCTCCCACTCTAACCCTAAATTTGGGAAGGCGATGACTCTGTATATTGAAGTAAGTCCCAGGTGTTGCAGCTAAGAGACTTTTGAGAGGGCAGTAGTCACTTGATGAACCTGGCCTGGTGCAACCCACTCAGACCTCACTGGCCAAGTCTTCCCTGCTTGTGGGCGCTGTCCTTGTAGTTTAGGAACTGAAAGGTCGAGAGGGACGATGAACTTATAGCATTCTCTGGGGCTTCAACTCCTCTCCAGGTGCACACACAGAGCATGGGAAGAATCAGTCAACGTTGTGTGTGCTGTGTAAGGAATACAGTTCTCTCCTTGATTTTCTAGAAAGCCAGAGGAAGACTCAGTAAAGCTGGCTTACTTCATTTTCTGGTTGTAACTCCTATATTTTCTTGTCCTGAGCTACTGATGTCTAGAAACTTTCTGGAGTCTACTGTGACAGGGAGAGAGGGCCATCGCCACCCCGTGAAAATCCATAAAGGCCTTGATACAGGTGGTTCTTGAGCTGACCCTTCCAGGAGCATAATGGTTTCCATGAAGAATTCATTTAAAAATGAGTTCTTGAAAGTGTAACTTCTTTGTCCTAAAGCATGAACAATAGGGAGTCTTTGGTGGGCGCAGTGTGGGGGATGATGCTTAATCATTGCACCTTTTGGGTTCTCCTTCTGTGGATACAGACCAGAGGTCTGACTCAGGTGCTTTCCTGTGATATTCAGAAACTCATTCAGAGTGGAATATACATTGCAATCTGGGGATGAAAAGGGCAGAAATCATTTCATGTAAAAAAAAAAGCCTAAAGTCAATTATTAAATGCTGTAAGATATTGTGATTGTTAAAAGTGATGATTGATACCTAAAGAGGAACAAAACGAACTTATTTTAAAATGTACCACTGATATATATATATATATATATAATCACTTTTAACAGTCACAATATCTTACAGCATTTAATAATGTGTGTGTGTGTGTGTGTGTGTGTGTGTGTATGTGTGTGTGTGTGTAAACAGCTTTCCAATGTATAAGATTTGGATAAATAAAACCTTGTCGTATATGACTAAAAAAGATTCAAATCTGTTTGTGAATGATATAAGATGATATCTCATTTGTTTGAGAACAGTTTCATGTTTTGAGTAGACAAGGAAAGATCTTTCATTTATTAGAAACTAGATAAATGAATGTATACGATTACAGTTTCGAGGTACTAAACTGAGGAATGCTTATGGTGAAGCTTCCGAGCTACCAGCATGATCCATATTTCAGTTCAATTGTAAGTAACTCTTTAACTCCAGGTAAAACTTCAAAAGAAAGAAAATCATATAAACATGTACTGACCGAGGTATACTTTTTTAAAGAATTATTGATTGAATAGGAAAAGTTAGAGAGTATTTTTGGAACGGAATGTAATTTTTCATGCTTCCATTGATATTTGGAGGCTCTCCTGTAATTTATGAGAATTAGAAAAAGGAAATGATAGATTAAAAATTCTGATGCCAGACCTTGGGGAGGAGAATTGAGCAGCTCCGGAGTAGTTCAAGATTGCTCAGGTTTTAGCAATAAGAAGTTTTCAGTTCACAGTAGGAGTCAGCTGAGGTTATTTAGAAAGTAAAACTATGTCAGGAGCCTTTAAACTAACATTTTTCTAAAGATGAATTGATGAATTCTTTCTAATTTCTCCACCTACCCTAACAACTGTCTGAGAACTAGTCTGCGAAACAGGAACACAAAATAAGGGCTCTGAAAACAGAGAAAGGAGTGCTCCCCACCTCCAAAGGCAAACTGTTTCTTTACCACTTACAAAGGACCTTCCCCTGCTAGCAATTCAATGATGACTTGTAAAGGATGGCAAATATCTGACAGATCTTGTGTGCGCTTCATCTCAAACCCGGAAAATTATAGCTTTTAGTTTTCTATTGTTGCCATAGATGATTCTTTGAAATGAGAACAATGTCACTATTTTGGTGCATAGTAGAGTAATATAACAATCTGAATTTGTTTTTTGCTTTCTACCACCTTATGGTTCCTTTCTTTTGTACTATTTTGCTAACTCTTTCTTCTTCTAATGCCCATAATGTTATCCATTACCTTTTATTAGCTTTATTATTTCCTATTTTGGTTCTATACTAATACCTAGTATTTCTAAAGCTTTTTAAGTTTTGCAAAGTATTTTATAGATGTTAATTCATTTGATCCTCACAAACAAATCTAGAAGGTAGATATTATTTTTAAAGGTTTTATTTCCCCCCTTACATGTAAAACCATATTTTGAACTCCACCTTTTAAAAATTTTGAAGTACAAATTCTCTATTTCCTTCCCTCCCTTTCCTTTCCATCCTTTGAAAAGGCAAGCAATTTAATTTAGATTATAAATTTGTGGTCATGCAAAACATAATTACATGCAGAATAAATAAATGAAAGAAACAATAAAAGTATGCTTCTACCTTTACTAGATTCCATCAGGTTTTTATTTATTTATTTATTTGTTTGTTTGTTTTTGAGGTGCAGAGGTGCAGAAGTGCAGAGCATTTTTCACGATGGGTCTTTCAGAATTGCCAAAATAGCTAAGTCTTGAGCCGGAGCTACTGGAGCCCCAGCAGGATTGGCAGCCAGACCACGAGGCTGGTCAGGACTCTTTGGCAATTGCCTTTGTGGGGCGCACCACCCACGAAATCCTGGATTTGGATAGAAGTCTATTTCTATTTTTTGTGGCACTGGTAATGTTAATTTCTGCCTTTGGGAACTTCAGAAATGTGAGTCTAACATCTTCTTGTGTCCTTCCCAGGACTTGCTTTCTGGACATTCCAGGACCTGATTTCCCGACATGTCTGGGAGCCCAAAGCACTCCATTTTGAACGTGACAAGTTTATTCTCCTTTACCAGCCCAGTTGTGAAGAGGCTTCTAGGTTGGAAACAGGGGGATGAAGAAGAAAAATGGGCAGAGAAGGCTGTGGATGCTCTGGTCAAAAAACTGAAGAAAACGAAGGGTGCAATAGAGGAATTAGAAAAAGCTCTGAGCTGTCCAGGGCAGCCCAGCAACTGTGTCACCATTCCCCGATCACAGGATGGCAGGGTGCAGATCTCCTTCCGCAGAGAGATGCCGCATGTCATTTATTGTCGCGTGTGGCGCTGGCCAGACCTTCAGAGCCACCATGAACTGAAACCACTGGAATGCTGCGAGTTTCCCTTTGATTCCAATCAGAAGGAGGTCTGCATCAATCCATACCACTACAAACGGGTAGAAAGCCCCATTCTTCCACCTGTGTTGGTTCCAAGACACAGAGAATGTGATCCTCAGCACAGCCTGTTACCTCAGTTCCATAACTTGGGACAAAATCAGCCTCACATACCACTCAATGCCACTTTCCCTGGACAAAATCAGCCTCACATACCACTCAATGCCACTTTCCCAGGACAAAATCAGCCTCACATACCACTCAATGCCACTTTCCCAGGACAAAATCAGCCTCACATACCACTCAATGCCACTTTCCCAGGCTCTTTCCAACAACCCAGCAGCCATCCTTTCCCTCATTCTCCCAGCAGCAGCTATCCAAACTTCCCGGGAAGCAGCAGGAGCAGCACTTATCCACACTCTTCTACCAGCTCAGGTCTGGGAAATCCTTTTCAGATGCCAGCAGATGCTGCTCCTGCTGCTTACCTCCCTCCCCAAGACCCCATGGCCCAAGGTGGCTCACAGCCAGTGGATACAAACATGATGGTTCCTCCCGTGCCTCCAGAAATAACCGGTGGAGATGTGCAGGCAGTGGTTTACCAGGAGCCAAAACACTGGTGCTCTATTGCCTACTATGAGCTCAACAAGCGTGTGGGTGAAGCATTCCGTGCCTCCTGCACAAGTGTGTTTGTGGATGGTTTCACTGATCCTTCGGACGACACGAACCGGTTCTGCCTTGGGTTCCTCTCCAATGTTAACCGGAATTCTACTATTGAAAAGACCAGACGGCACATTGGCAAAGGTGTTCACCTGTATTATGTGGGAGGGGAAGTCTACGCGGAGTGCCTGAGTGACAATAGCATTTTTGTTCAGAGCCTCAACTGCAACTACCAACATGGCTTTCACCCCACCACCGTGTGCAAGATTCTCAGTGGCTGCAGCCTCAAGATTTTTAGCAACCTGGAGTTTGCCCAGATATTGTCCCAGTCAGTCAACCACGGCTTTGAGAAGGTCTATGAGCTCACAAAAATGTGCATAATCCGGATGAGCTTTGTGAAGGGCTGGGGAGCAGAATACCGCCGGCGGGATGTAACCAGCACTCCCTGCTGGATCGAGATCCATCTGCACGGTCCTCTGCAGTGGCTGGATAAAGTTCTTAGTCAGATGGGATCACCTCATGATCCCATTTCATCTGTGTCATAAATGCCCCCCTCCCCTCCCCAGGATCCTGCCTCTTTGGGAATTCTTGAGCCTGGCATGTACTGGAAGGATGTGTGAGTCAGACACCTTTACAAACTGCCAACAGGCTGAAAAGGAGACTTGGTAATTCTTGATCTCTCTGACCAACTGTTGGATTCAGAAACTAAAACTATTGAAACATACTGCTGGTATCAAGACCTCGTTTCCTTTACATTGTAACATTCTCTTGTAAAGTCAACTGGATGCAGATCTTTCAGCGGGGGTTTGTGTATCACTCAAGAAGAAACGGCCAAATGAGGGACAATTTGTCCGAGGGACAAGCGTTCCTAAGAGATCCATTTGTGTTTGGCACTTTCAAGGGCATTGTTTGGCAGGTGTTTAGCATTAAGCCTTTAGTCTCAGAAGTGTGTGTGTGTGCGTGTGTGTTTTAATTCGGTTGGGAGCCCATGATGATAGTCTCCTTTTTTTTTTAAATGGGCTTTTCATTATACATAATTTAAAAAAACCTATTTGTTTAGTAAGGATTCCTGGGTTGTTTTTTTGTTTGTTTGTTTTGTTTGTTTTTTTACACAAAGGTTAATCTTGATGATATAGAGTGTAATCATCTTTCTAAAATTTGTGGGCTGACCACACTGCTCTCACAATAATGTTAGCATCTGTTCTCTGCTACATGTGTATGGACAGTGTATTTGGAAGTTTAGAATTGATTAGACTAGAGGATTTTAGTAGTGTTGGGGATAGGAGAATGGGGGGAGGGGAAGGGAATGTGACAACTGAAAATGTAGACCATACTGTAAACCCAGTTTCTTAGTTTAAATAAACAAACTGATGTCTGAACTTTTACTGTGCATTTCATTTAATTTTTATAGTAACTTTATCCTATTTTAAACCCTTTCTTGAGTTCTCCCTAAATGAACAGTTATGCAACTGAGTAATCCATGTTATCTTTGAAAAAAAAAATTACCAGTGTCAGGAAGTGGATTCTCCTTCAAAATACTGTACAATGAACTTGGATTTACTGAGCATTTTTACATAGTTTACAGTAACAAGTCAGCTTTAAGCTGTAAATACATTATTTTTGCCAAACCTAATCGGTGTTTAAATGTTTGGAGGATTTAAAGGAACCACCCCTGTTTTGAATTCCTTTCAAACTTTAAAATTATTTTTATTTTCATTTTTTTGTACTATCTTTGGTTTCATTTTTTTCTGCTAATCTTTTATATTCACTTAAGCTGTAGTACTTTCAGTACTTTTATTCTAAAACTAGTGGGTCTTCTCTACTGGAAATTTTCAATTAACCTGTCATTGCTTACTTTGATTAAAAAAAATTAGCTGTCTTTCACAGTTCTTCACTCTACAATCTAACCATTATCGAGTTTATTCTTCTTCTCATTCTGGTCTTCCCAGGTTTTTCTGACAGTATCTGGCTTATCATTTCTTATTCCCACAAAGCATAAAAGTTCAATGTGCAGTCTAAAATGTCATACTCCATAAATCAGAGCATGGGAAGAAATGAAAAAAAAAGATTTTCAATAATAAACATTTGTAGCATTCTCAAAATAGATAACAGATATAAGCATATTATCCTCTTTACAATTATACCAGGTAACATAAACATATGAAAAATAAGTAAATATAGCCACCATTAAAATGACATGATACAAGATATTACTCCATTGATGGATAACAGAAAAAAAATCTGAAATTTAACAATAAGAAAACAAAATTATAGTAGAGGAACTATTAGATTTCTTTCTAAAAGTACATAAATTGATAGAGGTAAAGGTGTTAATTAAAGAGAAATGATGATGGAATAATAGGATTTAAACACCATAAGGTAAATATTACAACTTGCCTGGATGTAGGCAAATAATTTTATTTTTCCTCTGGGACAAAATTGCAGAATAGATGGATTCCTAAAATAGAAGAAGGAACAGTGAAGATGGGGGGAAAAATGTGTGATATACCTAAATCAACTTAATGGTAAGTAGCAAAGGGATAATCACTTTTATAATTTCTTTGGAAGAACTATAGGAGAGTAGGTAATAGAGAAAAGGTAAGTGAAAAGTGTAAATCCAAATTCAGTGGGTGGAGGGAATCCTATTGAAAAGCAACCTCATGTAGTGAGATATATTTTGTAATGGACATTGGATGCCTTATACTTTGCATAATCTTCAGAGAGACCATTATCTTTAGAGGTTGTTGTGAGGCGTTATGGGATATGAGGCATTATGGGACGAGGCATCCAGAAGGTGAGAGAGTATGGATTCAGGGAAATTCAGGACAAGTTCATGATGGAATAAGGCTTATAAATGAACTTATGATCAAGGACAATAGAAAATATCTACCATGTGGAAATAATTCTATCCACTCTAACTTTTATAAGAATTATTACCTCAAGGTAAAGAACAATAAAATACAAGCTAGAGAAGGGCAAGATCTACAAGGAAATAACAGAATTGTTTTTAAAAAGAGGAAACAAGCATTTATCAGATGAAAATGAAAAGTAATTTGATGACTAGGTAAAAGAAAGAAAAAGGAATTAGTGACAACTAAAACCTTAAAATCAAGGAAAAGAGTGACAGATGGGAAAAAGGAAGGCTCAAGAATGTGAGAAAATTGCTTTGTTAAAATAAATTAAGTAAAGAAAGCAAATTAAGCAAACATAAGGGAAGAGATAAAGAAAAAGAGTAAAATACAGAAAAAAGCATTACCAACAGATGGAAAAATATATCTCTTCCTCATACATTTAAAATTCAATAATTCAATAAAATGAAAGTGTTAGATTAGATTAAAAATGCACAAAATCCTGCAATGTCTTGCTTATGGGAAACACACTTAAATGCAAAAATAGAGCAGAAATCAAAATGAGATACAAGAACAACAATAATTATGTATTAGATGAATAAATAAAAACCACAAAAGTAGAAATCATGTCACTGGACAAATCGAAATCCCAAACTCTTAACATAGAGATAAGCAAAGTTATTATTCTGAAAGAAATCATGGGAAACAAACTAATCAAAATATAAATATTATATTCTCCAAATTCATCTGTATTCATGCAGAAAAAAAATGAACTGAATTATAAGAAAATAGAGACAACACAAATAATAATGCATGATTTCAATGCTTATGTTAGATTTGGACTATATATATATATATATATATATATATATATATATATATATATATATATATATATATATATATATATATATATGTAATATTGAATATCGAATCAATCAAATTCCAAACTAGAGTTAAAAGATATATGGCATCTTCTAAATTGCATTGCTGAAGAATTATGTTCATTCTTCAGTACCATATGGAACAACAATTGGCCATGTATTAATACAAATTGATCGTGCAGATAAATGTTAAAATATAGAAGTGGTAAACATTCTTATAGGATATAATACAATTAAAATAGTGAACAATTTAGTGTAAAAAAAGACATAATCAATTGGAGATTTAACAGTGAAATTCTAAATAGTAAGTATATTAAAGAGCAAATCATAGAAATAATGAATAATTATGCTTAAAAATGCTAATGATGAAACAGCATGCCAAAATTTCTGGGATGCAATTAATGGAGTCTTGAGGAACAAAATAATAGACAAATGAACAAACAAATAAATAAATGAACAAAATAGAAAAGTAGAGGAATCATTAAGTGAATGTGAATTTTAAAAATAGAGTAAACTAATAAGTTTGGAATAAGTACAAAAAAGATATTGAAATTAGAGTAGAAATAAATTGGAAAGAAAAAATATCGTACACATGATAAATAAAATTAAAAGTGTGTCTTTAAATAGAATCACAGAATTGATTAATCTTTAGCCACTTCAATTAAAAAGAAGAGGGAATAAAGTAAATAATAAAATAACAAAATACCAAATAAACAAGTTAAATCATAATTAGAACAATGAGAATTATCACTAAATTTTCTTCAAAATGTATGATATAAGATTTGGCTATACGAGGAAGCATAAGGATATTTAAAAATACATGATTGATCCCAAATGACTGAAGAAAAATATGGATCTTAAATAATCTAGTTTTGGAATATGAAATAAAACTTGCTATAAAATAATTATTAAGCTAGATTGGGATGTAGAGGAGGGAACTCCTAGATTCACAGGATGAATTCACAGAATAATTATAGAAAATTGTGAAAAAAAATTTAAATAACTGATACTACAGAACATATTCTCAATGATTAAAAAAAAAACAAAATCTGGTTCCTTTTATGAGAAAACATAATCTTGATACCTGAATTAGGGAAGAATAAAGCAAGGCAGAAATATGTCACAATTAATGTAAATTTATTTTTTAAAAAATAGTACGGTTATACTACAGTAATTCATCCAAAAAATCACTTGTGATCAGGTGTATTTATACTAGGCATGCAAGGATGGCTTAACTTTAGAAAGCAAACAACAGTAGAATAGTGTTTGTCCCAGAATAAGCATTTTATAAATGTTGTTAACTTGACTTATATGGAAATGATTCTATCAATAGTTGCAAGGAAGGGAAAAAATACAACACAAAACAAAACACAGAAATAAAAAGTTTGACAATGTACATTACTTTATCTTGAAAACTCTTGAAAGTATAGATATAAAAGGCATCATTTAAATGCAATAAAAAGTATCTATCTAAAACTAAAAACAAATATCATAAGCAATTGAAATATTTTGTTAATAAATGGAGGAGGAAAGCAAGGATGCCTATTTTTACCATGATTATTTAACATAGTTCTGGCAATTCTAAGTAATGATAAGAGACAGGAAATAAAAGCGTAAAAATAGGAAAAGAAAGATAAAACTGATCCTAATTGATGATGACATCATAGCTTATTTGGAATATAATCCAAGGAATTATTGGGAATCAAAAAAGATACAAATTGAGACAAAACTTCAGCAGAGTGACAGACTGCGAAATTAACCTACAAAAATTTGACAGTATTTCTATATATAATAATAAAATCTGAGGAGTAATATTAGGGAAGAAAAATTATTCAAAATCCACTTAAAATATACAAAGTATTTGGGTATTCATCTACTGGAATGTATAGTATATGTAGTATACTCTCTCTTTTTCTCTCTTTCTCTCTCTCTCTATAGAATAGAATACATATAGAATATGTATAGATTCATTTATAGAGTACTCTTTAAAGAATAAAAAAACAACTTAAATAGCTGGAGGATTGATTGATTGATGCTAATGAATGGGCAATGTGAATATAATTTAAATACTGACAACGATAGACTTAATGCTGTACCAAAAAAATTACCAAGTGAATATGTTTCAGAACTAGATAAAATAACAGAATTCATTTAAATAGAAATAAGATCTAAATATAAAAGGGAAATTTAAAAAAGGGCATAAATGAAGAAATATCACTTACAGAATTTAAAGTGTTTTATAAAGCATCACTTATCAAAGCCATTTGAAGTTGGTTAAAAAAGTAGAAAAGTAGATCTGTAAAGCCCAAAGCAGAAATTGTTACAAGCTTCCGTATTTGATAAAAACTATTGAACAAACTTGAAAATATTTTGCAAAGAAACTAAGTTTAGACCAAGAGGTTACTCCATATTTCACAGTAAATTGAAAACACATGTATCGAAAGTAGTTTGGAATTATGAGAATAAAATGACTAAAATGTACATATTTTTTGACCCAGGGAATCTACAATCAAACATATAAGCCAAGGAGGTAATTGAGAAATAGCTCCTAAGTAGTGCTTTAAAAAGTCTTTTACAAATATTCTCTTATCTTTACAACAACCCTGAGAGGTAGGTACTATTATTTTATAGATGAGGCAGACAGAGGATAAGTGATTTATTCAGGGTCACACAGCTAATGAGATCAGATTTGAACTTGTTTTCCTGACTTCCTGCTTAGTACCTGATCTATAGGGCCTCCTATATGCCTCTAAAATATTGCTTATTATACTATTATTATATTATAGCAATATAATAGCAATTCTATTCAGTGTGATGATTATTGCATCACATATATGTGATATGATATGAAGATTATACAGAGAGCTACTAGGAGATAATTATGTCATATAAAAGTAAAATAGACCAATGGCAATTTATCCTATAAAAACATTATTTGAAATGGGACTTTAGACTTTATTGATTGTCAAATATGACCTTGACATAAAAAAGCTATAGGTCCATGTTTTATAAGCCCACCTGCAGTTATAATATTTGAAAACTATATATGATGCCACCACTGTCTTTGATACTGAAAAGTTTATTATTAAAAAAAAAGTTTGCAGATTCCTGCCTCATATTGATATACAGAATGTAGAGAATGCTTTAAATATGTTTTTAAAAATTGATATTCTTTTATTTTAAATATTATGATGACATTTATAAACCTACAGAATGAAGTAAAATTAATAAAACATATGAACCGTTTCCTAACTTTTCTCTAGCTATAGAATGATTATAGGCACAGTGCCAGTTATCTATTTTCTATTTCTATAGCATGACATGGAAATATGGCATATTTATTACAAACATAAAATTAAAGTTTTAAGTGTGTGTATGAAGACCTAATTTTCTTAAACCCATTTATTAACAATTGAAAGAAAGATATATAAAATTATTTATGTAAAAATTATAAATCGAGTGGTTAGCATTTTAAAATAATGTTTTCTCTAAAGTGGTATTTCATAAATATAACTCTTTAAACCTTAACATTCTGCATAGAGAAGCTGTCTGCATTTGTTTTTCTTTTGTAAAAGATTATTTTAAAAGTTAGTCTTAATAATTTTTATTTACAAACATATCTTCCATTATATTGCCACAATTGATATCACCTCTCCCCTCCAGCGGCTTTGTGATGCCTTTTTTTTTTTTCCCCCTTGGGCAAGAAATCATATTCCCCCGACAGAGAGCCTGCCTCCACACCTAGGTCACTAGTGGTTCTCTTCCTGCTCTGAGCCTGGTGCATTTGCTTTCTGAGGGGTCCTGGAGGACCTGGCCTGTAATGTTGGTGAGGAGCGCTGCGTGGAAGGGGCCCCCATTCCGTGTCCCCAAGCCCAGACTTGGGAGGGAGGTTTCTGTGTCACTCATATTGACCCTTGTTCTCATCTTGCATGTCATCCCAGGCATTTCCCCGAGCAGTGAGAAAGTGGCGGGGGTGGGGGGGTGGGGACGGGAGATAGAAGCCTTAAACTCTAGACTTCCATGTCTGCCCTGGCTGCTGGCCTTCAGGAGAAGTGGGGGGGTCAGATTGTGAGTGTTGGGGTTCCTGTTTCAGTTGAGTGTATTAAGCATTGTAAAACTGCTTGAATTGGGGCGGGGGATTCATTTTGAAGGCACTTCCCTCATCCTCTCATCCACAGTTGCCAACCTATTTTTCTTCCTCTTCATCCTCTTCCTCCTCCTCCATTACCACCACTACCATATCACCATCACCACCACCTCCTCCTCCTCTTCCTCCTCCACCACCACCACCACCAACACCCTCACCTCCATCTCCACCTCCTCCTCCACCACAACCAGCACCGTATCTTCTCCTCTTCCTCCTCCTCCTCCTCTACCACCACCTCACCTCCAACTCTTCCTCCTCCTCCTCTACCACCACCTCACCTCCAACTCTTCCTCCTCCTCCACTACCACCACCTCCACTTCCTCCTCCTCCACCACCACCATCATCACCTCCTCCTTCTCCTTCATCACCACCACCACCACCACCCTCACCTCCTCTACCAAAAGCATGGATTGTGCTTGGTCTATGGGCGGGATGGGGTGTTGCCCACACTGGGATCCCAAGCTCCACCCACTTGGATTGGACTATAGCTGCCTGAGTCGCAGCCGTAGGTGGGTGTCTAGGAGCTAGAACTGGAGTAGCCAAATCTGGAGCCCAGAGTTCCTGACTCGAGGCGCCCACGGGGGTGAGTCTCTGCAGGTGCACGAAAATGGTCTGACAGGTGGAATGCAGCTCCACACGGGCCACGCCTTCTCTCACATCCTTTACCAGCCCGATGTACCCCTTGTAGGCCCCCTGGCAGATGCGCACCGACTGGCCCAGGAGGCCCTTGTGTGGGTGGTGGTCGCTGCGGCCCCGCGAGCCCCCTGACACTGGTACTCTCACATGTCCTGCGCCCCCACCCTGCCAGGCCAGGCTGTCTGGGACTGGTGGGGTAAGGGCTCGGGCCCAGAGTCAGGCCCCCTGCAGAGAGACCGCGGCCCTGGCTGCACTGGGTCGCGCTGGGCACCAAGAGATGTTTGCACTTGCAGGCGAACAGGCCCCCGTGCTCCGTGAGCGTCCTGGAGCGGAGGAAGGCGATTCCCCGGAAGAGATAGAGGACCGTAGCCTCGAGCCCCGAGCGCGGGCCCTCCACCACCCTGACCGAGTCCCGGACGTGGACATTGTTCTGCTGACTGTCCAGGGCCATGGCCAGCCGGTTGTCCTTCCTGGCAGTGACGGCTTGACGGGGCACCGTGACCACCTGGTCCTGCATGTCCAGGACCCGCAGGACGTCAGCGTCCAGGCCCACGACTACGCCCACAGTGCTGGGGCTCAGCTGCACCATCTCTCCCCAGCGGTGCCGGCCCCACACGTCCTCAGGGGCTGCCGTGTCCGGGCACAGGCGCAGGTCCCCGGGGAGCACCTTGAGCTCCTCCCGGCCGAGGTCGGACAGGAGCAGGACAAAGTTGGGCTCGACTTTGAGGATGAAGCCGGTGGTGCCCCGGTAGCGACCCGCCAGCACCTGGACGTGCTCCCCCACCTCGAAGTGCTTGCGCAGCTCCCCGGCGGGCAGCTGCAGCGGCTCCCGGAGCAGCTCGTGCTCGGGCATCACGGTGACGTGGGGGCCTTGCACGCCCACCACCCGGCCCCGCAGGTTGATGAGGTCGCCCGCGCTCACTCCCACCTTGTCTCCGGCCCCGAAGCGGCGCTCCGCCGCCCCCTCGTCTTCCACGCGCAGCTGCAGCTCCTGCAGGGCTTCGGGGCGTTTCTCGAAGTGCTGCAGCTCGGAGAGCGCGGGGCTGACGCCCTCGGTGACCAGGGCCGACGAGGGGAAGGTCTTGAAGAGGAAGCCCTCGGTGCTGTAGCGGTCCCCCCGGAAGAGGAGGAAGTCTCCGTCCCTGGACAGCTTTCCTCCCAGGGATCGGATCTTCTGTGTATCCAAGAGCTTCTGGGGCGGCCTGGGGAGCCGCTTCCTCTTGGGGAAGCCTGGTGTCGGGGCCCCGCGGCTGTAGCGGATGCGAGGGATCATCTTGAGGAAGACCGCGGCGTTGCCGGGCTCGGAGCGGGTCACCTGAGCGAGGTCGCCCTTGTAGAGGCCCGCCCTGACGCGCACCCAGCTCCCGGGCCGCAGGCTGGGGGCCTGGCGCCGCAGCACCTTCAGCACGTCCGTCATCTCCCCGATGGTCACCGGCTTCGGGTCCCGGCAGCCCCGGCGCAGGCTGGCCACGCCCTGGATGGCAGCCAGTACGTGGCAGAGCTTGTGGGCCTCCACATAGACATAGCCCTTGAGATACTCGGGAGCCACAACGGACTGGATCTGCAGGGGGCTGTCACTGAAGCGGAAGGCCAAGAACTTGCGCAGGAGAGTCAGGGCCGTGGCCTTTTCCTGCCCCAGCTTGCACTTGACCATCCACAGCTTGGGGTCCCGGATTCCGGGGAGCAGCCTCTGCTGGGCGATGTGGTCCGGAGGCTGCCGCGGGGCTCCGCGCCCGGCCTCCCGGGACGCGGGGGTGGCGTATTTCTGCATGAAATACTGGGCCAGCTCCTCCTCCCGCTGATCCCTCCAGGCGTTCTGGAGGCGCCGCGCCCCGGAGCGGTCCTCCTGGGGGTTGGCTTCATGGCTGTCCGGGCCGGGGAGCCCCGCTCTGTCCACTATGTCCTCCGCGCCGACCTCCCACTCGGCTTCCTCCTCCTCCTCCTCTTCTTCCTCCTCGTTTTCCTTCTGCTCCTTTCCGTTCTCCTCTTTCTCCCTGTCTTCATTTTTTCCATCTGATTCTGATTCCGACTCCGACTGGGATCCAGACCCAGACTCGGACTCGGACTCACTCGCGGACCCAGACCCAGACCCAGATCCAGATCAAGACCCAGACCCGGAACCACACCCGGACCCAGAACCCCGACCCGGACTTGGACTCATTGGCGGACCCAGACCCAGACCCGGACCCTGACCCAGACCCAGACCCGGATCCCGACCCGGACCCGGACCCGGAGTCGGACTCGGACTCGGACTCGGACTCGGACCTGGTCCGGGTCCCCAACCCCCACTCAGGCTCAGACGCGGACTCGGACCAGAAAAGGGATGGCCTGAGCTCTGACTGCTCTGACTCCCGGACCGTCACAGCCGCTGCTTTCGGTTTCGCCTGGCAATGGCCATGGCCCCGGCCCCCTGCCTGGTTCTGAACGCTATTTTCCCCCTCCCCTTTTCCGTTTACCTTGCGGGGACCACCCCAAGACACCTTCAAGCGAGACTGTCTGGGCTTCATCTCCAAATCTCTGCTGCTGCTGCTGCTGCTGCCGCCGCCGCCACCAGGGGAGCTCCCAGCAAGAATGAGCGAGCCTCAGTGGCTCACCAGCTCCTTCTATTGTCTCAGGAGGCACCTGTGACGTCAGTGAATCCCCATCTTCAGGAGAAGGGTCATACCACCTGCAGGGGGCGGCAGGCTGGAGTAATTCTGAAAGGAAAGGCGACTCCTCTGTCCTCCCCCAGTTGGAGAGATCCAGGGGAGAAGGGCCACTAAGGCTCCACATTAAGGGCCATCAAAGCCCAGTCCCTGCAATATGAGCTCATGTTTGGATGACTCTATGTGTATGTACATACATGAATGTGCATGTGTGTCCTGTATAAAATTGCTTGTCTTTTAGTGGGGGGGGGGGGAGGACAGGAAAGGAGGGAGAGAATTCGGAACTCAAAATAAAAAACTCAACAAATGTTTTAAAAGTGTTTTCCTTGTCCTTGGGGAAAAAAATAAAATATTAATAAAAACCCAAGTCGCCCTCAAGGAGCTTTCATTCCAATGGAGAGAGGGCATGCAAGCAATGGCATCCAACCAACAGAGGGAGAAGGGAGAAGTTGGACATGATCCCCAAAGAGGACCCCAGTTCCAATGACACAGTGTACATGAAAATGATGTTTTGTTCTCCTCTGATGGCTACAGAAATGTCAATCAACCAGGAAGCATTTACTGAGCTCTTACTCAGGCACTGTGCTAAGTAAAGAAAAAGAAAACTGTGCCTAGTCTTGGGGGAAAAATAGGAATTTTTGCCTTTTGGGGGAGGTGAGCAATATTCTTATTTACTTTGGTTAGGTGTAAAACAAGATTTTACATGTTTTTCAGACTTTGAGTTCCAGATTTTCTCCCATTCTCCCCATCTCCACCCTCTTTTTAGAAGGCTCTTGTGAATTTATGCAACAATTTCTGTAATATTTATGCTGCCAAAGATAGTATAAATGACGTGTTCCTCTCTCCCCTTCCCCTCCACAATCCACTCAAGAAGAAAAGGAAGTTTACAAAAAAGTCTTCAGTCTGTGTTCAGACCCAATCAGTTTTTCTCTGGGTATAGAGAGCATTTTTCTTAAGTCCTTCAGCAAAGTGTTTCACAGCTGATCATCCCACAGCTTTGAAGTTTGCTATAACACAGTATATTTCACAGGGCTTGAACTCAGGGAGTACTTTCCAAATTTTTCTGATAGCATCCTCCTCCTCATTTCTTATAGAATAAGAATATTCCTTCATAAACCCATACCACCATTTATTCAGTCTTTCCCCAATGAAAGGTCTTCCCCTCAATTTCCAACTCTTTGCCCTGCTTATAAATATTTATATAGGTCAAAAGATTTTATGACCCCTTGGGCTTAGATCATATCTTTTCATCATTAATTAATTGGGGAATGGTTCATGTTTTTGAAAACAAGTTTGACTCAGTTCCCTATCCATTTGAGAAGTGAAGCTTTCATCAGAGAAACTTGCTTCAAAATGCTTTTCATACTTATTCTTGCTGACTGTATACCTCCCCTGTTTATTCTGTTCTCTTTCCCTTTATTCTGTCCCTCTCAAAAGTATTTTGCTACCTAACCTGCCTCTCTTTTATCATACTCCCCTTTCCATATCTTTTTCTCTTCCTGCTTTCTGATAGAATTGTGTATCCATATCGATGTAAGTTATTTTCTTTTGAGTCAATTCTGATGAGTCTAAAGTTCTCCTCTTTCTTTACATTGTAGTGGCTTTTTCTTGTATCTTTTATTGCAGGTAATGTACTCCATTCCACCTCTCCCTTTCCCTTGCTCCCAGCTCTTTCCTCAATCACCCCTGGATTTTATTTTATTTTTTAGATTTTATCCTCTCATATTCAATCCACACATTGCCATCTCCATCTCCCCTCCCTCCCTGTATCTCTTTCTCTCTGTCTCTCTCTCTGTCTGTCTGTCTCTCTTTCTCTTTCTCACTCTCAGTCTCTAATATATATAATTTTAATTGCCATAATAATGAGCACATTATTATAAGTTACAAGTATCATCTTGTAGGAATGCAAACAGATCACTCTTTTTAAGTCCCTCATGATTTCCATTCTCCCCCTTCTCCATCTTCTTCTCCTCCTTCTCCATCTTCTCCTCCTCCTTCCTTTTCCTTCTCTTTCTCCTTCTCCTTTTTCTTGCAATTTTTCTTCCTGAAATTCTTTTCCTTCTTTTCTTTGTCCTTTTCCTCATTCTCCTCCTCCTCCTCCTTCTCCTTCTTCCAATTCTTCTTCTTCTTCTTGAAATTCTTCTTCTCCTTTTTCTCCTTCTATTCTTTCTCCTCCTCCTCCTGCACCCACTCCTTTTACTTTTTTCTTCTTCTCCTTTTTCTTCTTCCTGCAATTTTTGTTCTGATTCATCTTTTTCTTCTCTTCTTGTTCTTCCTCTCCTCCTCTTCCTCCTTCTCCTTCTTTCTTCTTATCCTCCTCCTTCTTCTTTTGCTTCTTCCTTCTCCTTCTCCTCCTCCTCCACTTCATCTTCTTCCTCCTCCTTCTTGTTCATCTCCTGCTTCTTGTTCTCCTTTTTCCCTCCTTCTTCTTTTCCTCTTCTTCTTTTCCTCCTCTTCCTCCACTTCCTCCTCCTCCTTGTTTTCCTCTTACCCTTCTTCTTCTCCTTTTCATTCTGCTCCCCTCTTTATTCTTTGTCTTCCTCTTTCTCTCCTGCTCATCTTCTTTTCCCCTCTTCTTTCTCCTTCTCTTCCTCTTCCTTCTCCTTCTTTTTGCAATTTTTTTCTTCTTCCTCTTCCTTCTCCTCCTACTTCCTTATTCCTTTTCTCATTATTCTCTTTCTCCTCCTTCTTCTTTTTACAATTTTTCTTGCAATTCTCCTCCTCTTCCTCCTTCTCCTCTTTCTTTTTTTCCTCTTTCTCTTCCCTCTCTTTCTCCTCCTCCTCCTCCTTCCTTTTCCTTCTCTTTTCTCCTTCTCCTTTTTCTTGCAAAACTTCATTTTGCTTTTTATTTGTGATTTGGAATATTTGTTTTCACATACTTTGTGTATTCACATACTTTGCTGTTCTTTGGAGAGCCCTTCACTCATATTTTGGCCAATTATTTAGTGGGGCATTGTCATTAGTCATAATATATGTGTTCCTCTAAGAACTCTCTTTGCCATCCCTTTGCTACCCTAGTTGCTTGTGGTTGTCACTGTACAGCCTGAGGTGTGGGACCTAGTGTTTCCACAGAAATACGCAAATGAGAGAAATGTCCTGTGAAGAGAGCATCCTTTTGCAGATCTTAGGACTCGAATTTAGAATTAAAACCTGACTAAAGTGGCTGGGGTTGTGGAGACAGAAAAGTAGGGTAATGTTTGTAGCTTAGGTGTAGGTCACATGCTTATTTCCTCCTCAGGAGGAACTTAGGCTCATCTTCATGATCATGTGATAGATGTGGTGGAAGGGGAACATATGTAGGGGTAAGTATATGCGAGATGAAGCAGGAAGTTGTATGTCCTGGCGCACCCAGTAAATAGGGAAATGGGAGGGACCTTATGGCCAGGAAGAAGGATGGAGTGTTTGATCCTCCTCTCTCCTGGTGGTCGCCTGTTCTATAAAGGATACACGGGCTTTTGTTGGTGATGAATAAAACAGCCTTTTACCTTCATCCCTCTTTGAGTCCAAAGGTTTATTTCTTACAACACTGCCTCCAGAAGATAATCTTTTTTTTTCTTTTGAGCTTTTTATTTACAGAGCATCTTCTCCATTTCTTGGGGCCTCAGTACAGGCGAGAGGGTGGGGGGTGGGTAGCGTGAGTAGGACTGGAGCCAGAGAAATGTTTCAAAATTCAAAATGTAAAGAGAAAGAGGTGAGGGCGTCATTTTCAGTCTCGAACCTGGCTCTTGGTGGGCAGGGCTGGGGCGAGTGCGCCGCTGCTGCAGTGGCAGAGGTGGGGGAGTGGAGGCCAGTCTCCCCAAGTTCCCTAAGTGGCTGATACAGTGACTTGTGGGAGAGAGGGAAACCCTAACCCAAAATGTCTCCCGACTCTAACCCATTTCAAAGGACTCCCGGCTCCCGACTCTAATCCTAACCCTAAATTCGCCCCTCTAGACTCCGGACTCTAAGCCTAACACTAATCCTAACACCAAATGCCCTACTCTAACCCTGAATACGGGGAAGGAGGTGATTCTGTATCTTGCGGGAAGCCCCAGGTGTTGCAGCTCAGAGACTTTTAAGAGGGGAGGAGTCATTCACTGAACACGGGCTGGTCCAACCTGCCCCTACCTCGCTGCCCAAGTTTTCCCTGCTTGTGGTCGCTGTCATTGCAGTTTAGGAGCTGAAGGGTCGAGAGGGACGGCGAGCTTACAGCCTTCTGGGGGCTTCAACTCCTCCCCAGGTGAGCGCACAGAGAGCGGGGGAAGAATCAGTCAGGGTTATTTGTGCTGTATAATGAATACAGTCGTCTCGTTGACTTTCTAGAAAGCCAGAGGAAGACTCAGGAAAGCTGGTTTACTTATTTTCTGGTTGTGACTCCCATGTTATCTTGTATTGGCTACTGATGTCTGGAAACTTTCTGGAGTCTGTGGTGACAGGAACAGAGGGCCACCGACACTCAGGGAAAATCCAGAAAGGACTTGATACAGGTGGTTTCTTCAGCTGACCCTTCCAGGAGCTTAGTGGTTTCCATGAAGAATTCATTAAAAAAATGAGTTTTTGAAGCTGTAACTTCTTTGTCCTAAAGCATGAACAACAGGGAGTCTTGGGTGGGCACCGTGTGGGGGGATGATGCTTAGCCATTCTACCATCCAGGTTCTCCTTCTGTGGATACAGACCAGAGGTTTGACTTAGGTGCTTTCCCGTGATATTTAGAAACTCATTTAGAGTGGAAGATACACTGCAATCTGGGGATGAAACGGGCAGAAAACATTTCTGTGCAAAAAAAAAAAAAAGACTGAAGTTAATTATTAAATGATGTAAGATTTTGTGACTGTTAAAAGCGATGATTGATAGTTAAAGAAGAAAAAAGGAATATGAAATATGCAAACAGCTTTCAAATGAATAAGATTTGGATAAATAAAACCTTGTGTTATATGACTTAAAAAGATTCAAATCTCTGTGAGTGATATAACATGATACCTCACTTGTTTGGGAATAGTTTCATATTTTGAGTAGGCAGGGAAAGATCTTTCATTTATTAAAAACTAGATAAATGAATGCATAGGAATACAGTTTCAAGGTACTAAACTGAAGGATGCTCATGGTGAAGCTTCTGAGCAACCAGCATGATCCATATTTCAGTTCAATTGTAAGTATCTCTTTAACTTCTGGTAAAACTTCAAAAGAAAGGAAATCATATAAACACATCCAGACTGAGGTATGTTTTTTAAAAGAACTATAGATTGAATAAGAAAAGTTAGGGAAGTACTTTTGGAATGGAATGTAATTTTTCGTGATTCCATGATATTCCATGATTGCATTGATATTTGGAGGCTCTCCTGTAATTTATAAGAATTAGGAAAAAGAAATGATAGATATAAAAAAATCTGAAGCCAGAGCTTGAGGAGGAGAATTGAAGGCAGCTCCAGAGGGCTTCAAGATTGCTCAGGTTCTGGCAATGAGAAGTCCTCAGTTCACAGTAGGAGTCAGCTGAGGGAGTCTAGAAGGTGAAAATATATCAGGAGCCTTTAAACTACCATTTTTCTAAAGATAAATTGTTGAATTCTTTCCAATTTCTCTACCTACCATAACAACTGTCTGAGAGCTAGTCTTCAAAAAAGGAACACAAAATAAGGGCTCTGAAAGCAGAGGAAGGAGTGCTTCCCACCTCCAAAGGCAAACTCTGTTGCTTTACCATTTACAAAGAGCCTTCCCCTGCTAGCAATTCAATGATGACTTGTAAAGGATGGCAAGTATCTGACAGATCTTGTGTGTACTTCATCTCAAAACCATAAGATTATAGCGTTTAGTTTTCTATTGTTGTCATAGATGATTCTTTGAAATGAAAACAATTTCACTACTTTAGTGCATAGTAGAGTTATGTAATCAAATAGAATTTGTTTATTACTTTCTACCACCTTATGGTTCCTTTCTTTTGTACTATTTTGCTATCTCTTTCTTCTTCTAATGCCCATAACCCATTACCTTTTATTAGCTTAATGACGACTCCCTATTCTGTACTAATAGCTAGTATTTCTAAAACTTTTAAGTTTTTCAAAATATTTGACAGATCTTAATTCATTTCCCCATTACATGTAAAACCATTTTTGACCTTCACCTTTTAAAATTTTTGAAGTACAAATTCTCTATTTCTTTCCATCCCTGTCCTTTCCACCCTTTGAAAACCAATTTGATTTAGATTATAAATTTGTAGTCATGCAAAACATAATTACATGCAGATTAAATAAATGAAAGAAAAATAAAACAAAAAGTAGGCTTCTACCTTCACCTAGATTCCATCAGTTTTTTTTTAAGAGGTGCAGAAATGCAGAGCACTTTTCATGATGAGTGTTTCAGAATTGTCAAAATAGCTAAGTCTTTCACAGTTCTTCACTCGACAATTTTGCTGTTACCAAGTTCACTGTTTTCCTCATTTTTAGTGTAAATCTTCCCAGGTCTTTCTGACAGTATCATGTCTTATTGCATAACAGTGTTCTCTCAACACCATGTAGAAGTAGCAGCAGTAGCAGCAATAATAGTTTGGCTCAGTAGTGGGGAAACTGCCTAAGGGTAAGTTCTGATTCCTTGGATTTGATGGCAATGTGTTAGCGAGTGGTTGTCAGATAATCAGCATGTTGCTAACATGTCATTGGCATATTGTTACCATTGATGGAAGCATTATTGTGTAACTGGCATGTTTTGATTGGGTACTTGGCTTTAATGGCAAAATGTTGGTGTGCACATATGTAGTCGGCCCTTGTCTGTTGGATCTGATGACAGTGTTAGCATCTCCTATTAATATAGGACTTTCCCCTCCTTCTTTGTCAGACTGCCTATACTGTTTCAATTTTTTCTTCTTACTTCTCCAAAACTAAGGATTTAAATGTTCCCTTGGGGCAGAACAATTATTTCCATTGGTTGCTGAGGCCCTTCACAAGCTTATGTTATGAGGATATTAGAACATACATTGATTATCCCTTTTTTGATGAAGACTGACATGTTCACAGAAAAGTGGGGAGATGG
This sequence comes from Antechinus flavipes, assembly GCF_016432865.1. Taxonomy (NCBI): domain Eukaryota; kingdom Metazoa; phylum Chordata; class Mammalia; order Dasyuromorphia; family Dasyuridae; genus Antechinus; species Antechinus flavipes. Next base: position 636,514,533 of record NC_067400.1, on the reverse strand, counting down.
GGATCAGAAAAGCACAAGCTCTCCAGCACGGAGTTTTACGGTACTGTGGCCCTAGCCTAGGCCCTTGAGAAAATAGTGGGCTTACAACTAAACTGGGGATACTTTTTAAGCTGGAACTTTTTATATAAGAGGACAGAATGTCCAGAAGGATGCTTTGAACATGGGCTCATGAGGACATTGATGTGCTAGCTGTGTAACTTTGGCTGATCAAAGCAAGCCTCTCTTAAAAAATCCCTATCTCACAAAAAGCAGTAATTGTTCTCATTCAGAGCCCTTGCCTGAGATGATCCATGACCCACCCAGAATCACATCCCATATAAAATGCATTATCTGTGGAAGACTCTCTTAGGGGGTTTCTTGTTGACATCTGAGAAGAAATCTGGAACAAAAAGAATAAACTTCAGCTGGAGTCCATTTTTTCAGCTCCTTTTCCAGTAATCATCTTGAATGAATGTAAGGTATAAATTCTCTGTCTGCCAAGTACTTAATTGACTACCACTTTTAGAAATTGAGAGGAGTTAGGCAATACATATGCTTTATAGAAGGAGAAAACCCTACATATAACTTTTTCAATGATCTGAAGTCTGCTACACTGTTTACTGAGGGCAATCAGGCCAGGGTTGATAGATGCGTGGAGTAATACAATGAACTGAGTTGATATCATTTCAGTGTCAATAGCTATTTCATATCACAGATCCATACTATCACTTATTACATTCTAATTTTTCTTGTTTGGAATTGGGTGGAAAACATTGTGTATGAGGTGATGCTAATGAAAAAAAGTATCTCTAGAGGATCATGCAATCATTTCTTTACTATGATGAATAGAGCTAATCCAAAGTGGGCTTACAGTGCTTAACAACTTGAGTGTTTATTTGGCTATGCTTTCTTTATAAACAAATAATGATACTTACTGATTGGCAAAAGTAAAGAAACCCTTGAAAACTCTCCTAACCCTTTGGGGACTTAATAGATGACTTGGGATCTTCTTTTTGGATAAAGTCAAAAAAATCTTATCAACCCTGGAGAAAAAGTTGCTCAAAGGTTTTCTTATACTGAATAAACAAGTTCTCTCAGCATCCAAGGGCATTTCTATATAGAAATTTATTTTTAATATGGGAATGATTTTAATCTGATGGATTGACTAGTAATGGTGAAAAATATTAAATAGAATCTGGAATAGTATATATGGAAATTATACCACTGAGCCACTTTATTCTCAGCAGACCTTCTTGATTTCAAACGTGACTCCTTCCTTGAACAGAATTGGTCTGATTAACTGGCATTTGATAGGAGGGGACTGGACAGAATCACATCACTCTACCAGTCCTCAAAAGATACCATTGGCAGAACTCTTCCTTGAATATATGTTTTATAAACATCACCAGACCATATAGGTGTGATCTAAATGACAGCATTTATGAATATGCTTGTGGAAGTGATGAATTAATTCAAGGAATTGGATCTAGTAGATAGAGTGCCTGAAGAACTAGCAGCAGTAGCAGCAACTGGAACAAACTTTCCAAAGAAAAAAAAGAGCGAGAAAAGAAGACGATGGTCTCTTAGGCTCTACAAATAGCTGAAGAAAAAAAGAAATGGAAAGGAGAAAGACAAAGATATAACCAGCTGAATAAAGAGTTCCAGAATATATGAAGAAGAAATAAGGATTACTTACATGAGAAATCCAAAGAGAGAAGAAACCAATAGAATGGGAAAGTTAAAAGATCTCTCCAAGAAAATTAGAGGTAACATTTCACATAAACTTATGCTTCAGTTTCTTCAGGTTAGACTTTAACAACATGTGAATTTAGAATTATCAGAAGAGCCACATGGTTTTCAAAGACTCAGAGCAACTAGAGAACTACTACTTTAAAGAGAAAGTAAGGGAATTGCAAGGGAAAAAAATCTATTTCTGGTTCACTGATTAGAATAAAGCCTTTGATTATATGGATCACAACAAAATGTGGTGAGTCCTCAAACACATGGGAGTAATAGAGCATCTTGTCTCCTGAGGAGCCCTCACGAGGGCCAAGAGACAATAGCTGGAATTGAATAGGGAATCATATTCATAAGTGCTGTCATTTAGGTCACACCTATATGGTCTGATGATGTTTATAAGATAGGAAAAGGAGTTTTATCGAATAAAACTGGGTAGTAGAAGGTTAAAAAAAAAACCAACTTAGCATTTACCTCATAAAAATAGGACATGAAAGGAAGAACTAATACAGAGGATGGAGGTGAATGGTGGAAGGCTGGCAATATTGGTGTTATGCTCATCTGGGCTGAAGAGGAAACAACATCCACATCTGAAGAGGTCTAGTAGTCTTCTGAACTTGGAACAGAGAGATGGTACAGTTGATAGAGCAGCAGCCCTAGAGCTGGGAGGACCCAAATTGAAATCCAACCTTAGACCCTTAACACATACTAGCTATGTGACCCTGGACAAGTCACTTAACACCAGTTGCTTCACCAAGGCAAAAAACAAAACAAACAAACAAACAAACAAACAAACAAACAAACAAAAAAAAACCAAACCTGGGGTTAGAATGAGATTGGGGCTTTTTCAAGGGTATATTGAATAAAATTAGGAAAATATGGAGGAAAAGACAAGGAAAGGGAATTTAAAGGTTTGAATTAAAGAATAAGAGGGTAAGAAAAAAAGACAAAGTAGCAGGGATAGGGTAAAAGGAGAGGCTTTGAAGAAAACTAGGGAGTAAAGATAACAGGGAGATTCAAATGGTAAAAAGAACTTAGTTAAATCTATGATAATATAAGACATGTTCCCAATTGATAAATGAAACCAACGTGTTATGGGCCAGAACTGGAAACAAGGTATTAAGTGGAATCGAGGACACAATGTTTAAATCTAGTGTAGCATTGATTTAATCATACAACAAATAATGGTTTCCCAGTGATATAATGATTGGTGTGTACTCAGTGAACAGCATATAAGCAAGAAGCTCTCAGGGTCAAAGAGCACTCTGGGAGATACAGAAGCCCACAAGCCCACTCTCAGAGCCGGAGCCAGATTCCTTCCATTTTCCACCTTTGTGCTGGCTGGAGGTTGAGGAAAGCAGAGACATTAAGATGCTCTTCCAAAAACAAAAGAAAGGGGGAGCCATGGGTAACCCTAGAGAACTTTTAAATTTAGTTCCTTATACCATTATTTTTTAAATTTTTGATAAAGATGCACTGGCTCCAGCAGACAGGTTTTATAACCCACCAGAAGGGCAGTGTCCAGTGTGAGCAGCCCCACTATCTTTAGATAATTGCCAGGTGATGTGGAGAGATCCAGAAAGTGGAAGGGACCAGATAGGTTAACTGCTTGGGGAAGAGGGTTTGCTTGTATCTCTACAGGTGGAGAAGGAATCAGATGGGTGCCAATGAGCCGTATTTGCCTTGTCCATCAGAGAGAAACAGAAAAAGAAAAAAAAACCTTAAAACAAAGGAGAAGATTTAAGAAACATCTGACACTGAAAGAGCATGGCTGACTAGGAGACTGTTAAAAGAACTTGAAAATCTTTAGGAACCATTGGATTCTGTAACACAAGATGAGACTGTTTCAGTTCTTGAAAACCAGTAGGAATCATTGGATTCCTTGAGATGAAAAATTGTTGATGAGACTATTGCAGTACTTCAAAGCTTGCAGGAATTATTGGATTCCTGGCACATGAACTAATGGACAATGGATTCCTTTTGGACTATTTATAGGACTTATGGACATGTATAAATTCTCATGTTGATTCACGTTATTTGTTACATTACTGTGTTATATTGCTATGTGCTTATGTAATTATGTGTAGTACCTCCCATATTGATGGATTTATGTATACTTGTTTCAAGTGAGCCCCTTTAGAAACCCGCTAATCTGATTTGATTTCCCATTTCCTTTGGTGTTTTCATCTCCCTTCCTGAGAAGTCAGGAAGGGTGTGAACACCTTCTTTTTTTGGTGTTTTCACCTCTTTTTTGAGCAGTCAGGGAAGGCATGATCACCTTCTTTTGGGGTGTTCACCTCCTTGAGAAGTCAGGCAGGTCATGACCACCTTATGTTCTAAATCAAAAGAAAGTGGGAGATGTTATGAGCCAGAATTTGATACAAGGTGATAATTCACTGGAATTGATGGAAGCAATGCTTGTGTGCTTGAGTTTGCACCTTTGAGAGTTCACACATTAGCTCACACACATTAATTCACACTTTTGAGAGATTCACAAGTCAGTATTCAGTATGAGATTCATGAATTCACACCTCCCATAATCCCACTCTTGGAGGAGGAGTCAATCTCTGAGTTTACACCTCTAAACGGGCATAAAAAGAGCTTCAGTCAGTCACTTCAGAAGAAGCCACAAGTTGGCTTCACACAAGGGGGTGGGGGCAAAGTGCATAGAGCTTGCAATTAGGAAGTTTCAGCTTCATGAGTTCAAATCCGGTCTCATAATTACTAGATATGGGAACCTGGTCAAGTCACTTTACCCTGTTTGCCTCAGTTTCCTCATTTGTAAAGTGAGCTGGAGAAGGAAATCACAAACCCACTCCAAGATTTTTGCCAAGAACCCCCTTCTTATCCCCACAAACACAGAATCCTGCACAAGTGAAATGCCTGGACAACAGATCAAGCGAGACTATCGTGCTGGCTTCAAGACAATCATGCTTAATTGATGACGGTGATTTCCATGCACAGATTGTATTAGTGGAAGCTTTCCTTAGGGGCGATTGCATAGGTGATCTAAAGACCATCAAGCCTGCTTGTCACAAGTAAAGTCAGGTCAACTGAGGCACAAACTTGTGAGCATTAACAGTCTGTTATTTAAGCAAGACTTTAGTAATAAAGAGGGCCAGTGACTCTAACACTGAACTCAAAGATGTGGAATGTTGTGGAAGGCAGCCAGCCTCCTCCCATTTTAAAGGTTAGACCCAAGAACAGAAGTTGGGGTGGGGAAACAGTGCAGATGGTTAAGAGACTGAGAGTATCAAGGGGCAGCGCAATGCAGTTGGTTCCAAGTCTGACATGTGACTGGGTAATGACCCTTCTTTTCCTCTTGAATATGTTGATGCTTTCTGCCTGGATCATGCAAAAATAATTTATGAGAAAGAACAAATCTTGACTTGTACACAACTTCCTATGGACCATACTTCCAGGAATGGCATCATCCTGGCTGGCAGGATTGCAGGAGATGTCCTAGAATTGAATCTTGGGTAGTTAAAAGTGGAGAAGATAATGGAATTCCTTGATATGAAGGGATCTGCACCTGGTGCATTCCTTTTGGATTGAAGTATTTATTGAGAGCAGTGCACTTTTTGAGTTAGGATTAGTTTTTCTACAATGGAAAGTGACTGAGAGTAAACCTGAACTTTTGCATTTAACTGAGAGAAACACTGAGCTTCTTCTAGGATACCAGGGTAGTTTTTCTCTATAACTTTTTCAAGGATGATGTCCAAGCAATTTTTTGGATCATGGTTTTCTGTTACTCCACTAATTCTCAAATTACCTTGCTTGGATCCCTTTTCCATATTCCTTGTTTTTCCAGAGAGGGGTGTGTGTGTGTATTGATTCTTGCTGTCTCATTGAATTATAAGCTTCCACTAGTCTAATTCAAATTTTTAATGAATTACTTTTTCCAGGTAGCTTTTTAACCTCATTTTTACTTTTGGCCTACACTATTTATAAGGTTCTTTTCTTCAGTGAAAAATTTTTTTTCTATTTTTAAATAGCTTTTTATTTTCAAAAAGCATGCAAAGTTAGTTGTCAACATTCACTCTTGCAAAATCTTTAGTTACAATTTTTCTAACACTTGCCCCACTCTCCTCCCCTAGAGAGCAAATAATCCAATATAAGTTAGTGTGCAATTCTTATATCTACATTAACACATTATCATGCTACCCAAGAAAGATCAGATCAAAAATGAAAGAAAAAAAAACCCAGGAAAGAAAAAAAGCAAGTAAAAAACAATAAAAGATGTCAGTGCTATGTTGTGATGTAACTTAGGTCCCCTTTCTCTGGGTGTAGCTGCCTCTCTCCATCACAAATTTATTGGAACAGGCCTGAATCACTTTATTGTTGAAAAAAGTCATGTCCATCCCAGCTGATTGTCCCATAATGATGTTTTTGCAATCTGTACCTTTCTCTTGGTTCTACTCTTCACTTAGCATCACTTCATGGAAGTTTCTCCAGGCTTCTCTGACGGTAGCCTTCTGACCATTACTCATAGAACAATATTCCATTATTTTCATATACTACAACTTATTACCCATGGAGAGGTTTTGTAAATAAAAAGTTTTAATCAAATAATAAAAAAGATAATCATAATGATATTTCCTTATTTTCTCCTTCTGATCAAAAGGTTGGCATGACCCTGAAGATTGATGCGGAACATTGATTTGAGACCGGATTTGGATTTTGTGTAAAATAAGTGAGTTATAAAGTGAATGCCAAGGAAGATGGCAAGCCAAATAAAGAAGAGAAACATCAAACCAGGGAGGGCAGAATGGAGAATACGGCCAATGTGTTCAGGCAACTGGAAAGAAGGTAAGGGGGAGACGTTCTTCAGAAAATTCTGACAAAGAAACATCATGTCTCCCCAGTGATGATACATGATCTCCCTCTTTTACCTGTTAGGGTGTCCAGCACCCTCTGGTTTTGCAATACCATGAGATTGAGCGAATAAACCTGCCTTTGGTGTTTTGTGACAAACTTCCCTGGCTGCTTCAGGCCCATGGCTAGTTCTATCAAGATGCTTCTGACAGAGGGGTACAGTGAGCCAAAGGTGGCTGTGGTCTGGGTCAGGATCCAAGAGAAGCCAACAGGGTTGCAATAGTCAGAAAAGTCAGCCTCCATTGCTCATGGCGGAACGGCTTTAAACAGAGAGGAAGTTCAGCTGAGTGATTTCCTGGGACAACTTGTGCATGGTGTAGACAAAATGAGAGAGATCCTCCCAAAAGGGAGGAAGGCAGTGATATAGGGTAGAACAACATAAGAAGGACAGTCCTGGGAAAGGAGGCAGTTCTACAACCATATTTCCTCTATGGAAAATAGAGGGTGAATCCCAGACGGAGTAAGTGCAACTCACAGCTTGTAGCACCTCCAGGTATGGGTGTTTCTCTCTGGCACTGCTATGGAACAAGAAGGCTTTGGGGGCTTTCCTGCATCAACCCAGAAATCAAGTAGATGCCTGTGGTGTTTTTCTTCTTTAAAATAATAATGGTTCTCTCTGGGAGAGCAGGTTTCTTGGGGAGGTTTTCTGGAGACAGCCTTCATTTCAATTAAAAGTAAATAATCACCCAAATGCAGCCAGGTGCTAAAAGTTCTGATCTTTTATTGTCTCCAATATAGCCCAGTTAGTTTTCTTAGAGGCCTATCTCTCTCCTTGCTTCTAAGAGCTCTTGCAGCTTTGTCCTTTGCTTCTGCCTCTGCTTTCTTCAGCCTCCAGCCAGCACAAAGATGAATCTGTCTTGCCTCCAAGAGAGAGCTCTTGGCTCTCAATCTCCCAGAGTGCTCTGTGTCTGTCCCAGAGTGCTCTTCTCCAACCCCTGGGAATGTTCCAAAGTGAAACTCTAACTGGAAGCTAAGAGCCTCTTTATATATGATCTCCCAAAGGTTGACTCCTCCTTCTGGAGACAGGGATTAAGGGAAGTGTGAATTCGGATATCTCATACTAAACCCTGAAATCTCCCCAATGTGTGAACTCCAATGAGTAAAGGTGTGAATACAAGCATTTTCTCATTCCACTTAGTACCTTGTTTCTTCTGGCCCATCTCCTTGTAGGATCAGATCAATCATACTGAACCATGCTAAATTAGATAATTATTGTCTCTATCAATTCTAATGACTTAACAGTTTGTAAAGATTCCAACAGATGCCTTTGCAATTGCCTTTATTGTACATGGAGGTTAGAGGTTGGATGATTGATTTTTTTGGGGGGGACAGGCAACTGCATTGATTATTTTTATGATGGCTTTTCCAGCACTATAGACTTGTATTCAGGCACATCTGTGACCGAAAGATCTGGTCAGAAGAACTGACTGAGTCATTTAGGAAAACAAACTATATAGAATTAAAATAAAAGTGAAATTATGTTAATAAGATTTGGTGATCCAAGGTAAGGGCATATGTTGCTGGTTATGCTCTGAATACAGAGTGAAAGTGGAATCTTTTGAGAGACACCCGAGTGTCCTGGACCCTCCAAGAAAGGGTCTGCAGTGGTAGGGACTATAAAACCGGCTACTAAGACAATTAGTTCTGGTTTAATGTGCGCCTTTTTCACATGGGTAATGTTTCTTCTAAAGAAAGTCTTCTAAAGGCTTTGGGAGTGTGAGGAGAAGGGGGATAGAAATAATGATAGGGAGCACTAGCTGCTTCCTTTACATAAGCTACTGCTCTATGAAACAGACCAGGACAGGTGGCTTCTCAATGTGGAGAAGTTCAGGAGTTTGGGAACAGGCCCACCTACCTGGATTGCAAAACCTGTGACCTCATCTTGTAAATCCAGTGGTGTCCTGTAGGTTCTGCCATCCGGCAGGTGGTATTGCCCATTTAGGATGTGCCAGGTGGAACAACAATTACACAGCCTTGAGTCTGGGTAAAGTGGGCAGGACTCCAAAGGGACCTTTCTACCATGGCTCCAAGGAAGGCTTTAAGAGATTCTATCAGAGCAATCATAGGACTGCATTAGGAGCTGAGCCTCAGTGAAGATTCCTAAAGAATGGGACTGAACGACAGGTTGCTAAGTCTCTGATGATGTCCATAGACATTATCACAATAGAGTTCTATAGGAGGGAGCATTGAGTGGCTATACTTTCACCCATGAGTACAGTGATATCAGGGGTCCTGATATTATCTCATAATAGCTTCTTCCTACCTAGCTCTTCCATCAATTTAATAAGGAGGGTTGAGTATTCCATTAACTTTTTTTCCCATCCTTGATGACTGGGGGGTAAAAGGTGTAATGTTGATGTTGAGTGATTGACCAGGGTGAAACCACCTTAGGTAATGAAGCTTTTGTAAAATGGGTACATGTATAATTGAGTATTTCTTTAAGAACCCTACATAATGGAATGATTTTTTTTTCCTTAGGAACTTTGTTTCTTCTTAATACACATTGCTTTATGCATGTTCTGGGGAGAGAAAAATGGAAGAGATTAAAAAAAAAGAAAAAGAAAAAACTAGAGAATATAGCACATGTTTATTTCCATTCAGTCTCTGTAGTTCTTTTTGTGGATGCAGATGGCATTTTCTGTGCAAAGTCTGTTGGGATTGCTTTGCATCCCTGAACCTCTGATAAGGACCAAGGCTTTCATAGTTGATCCTCATGCATTGTGACCCTTACTGTGTGCAATATACTTCTGGTTCTGCTTGTTTGAATCAGTATCAGGTCATGTAACTCCAGGCCTGTCCAAAACCAGCCCATTCCTCATTTTTACAGAACAGTAATACTCCATGGACTTTAAGAACCACAAGTTGTTCGGTCATTCCCCAATAGACAGACACATATTTATTTTTCAGTTCTTTGTGACTGCACAAAGAGCTGGCACATTGTGGCCCATGTGGGATGCTTTTTATCTAAGATGATTTTTGCTAGCCCACAGGCTGTGGCAGTAAGAAGGGGAAGAAGCGGGAAAGTGTATAGACCATCTCCATAGCATATTTGGAACCTTGGGCAGCTGGCAATGGATTGAAATCCTTCTGCCACGTTTGAAAGGGAACATCTGGGAAAGGAAACTGACACCTAAGCCGGTGTCAGAGGCTTGGATACATTGTGCTTTGGGGCAGCTGGGACTCATCTCACAGGTGGTGACAGCAGTCCTGGGAAACTCCTGGGGAACTTCTCTCACCAGTGTTTTTGGGCTATTCCTACCAACTTGTTAGGTGCACAAAGAGTGCAAATGCTATGTTGTGATCCACGCTCCGTTCCCACAGTCCTCTCTCAGTGTAGATGGCTCTCTTCATCACAAGATCATTGGAAGTGGCCTGAATCATGTCATTGTTGAAAAGAGCCACATCCACCAGAACTGATCGTTGTATAGTCTTGCTGTTGCCATGTATGATGCTCTCCTGGTTCTGCTCACTTCACTTTGCGTCAGTTCATGTAGGTCTCACCAGGCATCTCTGGAATCATCCTGCTGATCATTCCTTATGAAACAATAACATTCCACAACATGAATGTGCTATTACTTATTCAGCATTTCCCAGCTGATGGGCATCCATTCAGTTTCCAGTTTCTTGCCACTACAAACAGGGCTGCAGAAACATTTCTGTACATGTGGGTCCTTTTCCCTTTTTTAGGATCTCTTTGGCAAATAAGCCCAGTAGAAACATTGCTAGTTCAAAGACCATGCACCTGTTGATAGCCCTTTGGGCATAGTTCCATATTGCTCCAGAGAATCTTTGGATCCATTCACAATTCCACCAACAATACATTAGCGTCCCAGGCTTCCCCAAAAAACCTGTCCACATTGGTTACATTGAGAAGGTTTCTGTCCAGTTTGGGTTCTTTGACATCTAGTAAGAACCCCTCCCCCCTTTTTTTTTGTATTTTTAAAAAATTTTTATTTAATAATTACTTTATATTGACAGAATCCATGCCAGGGTAATTTTTTTTTTTTTTACAACATTATCCCTTGCACTCATTTCTGTTCCGATTTTTCCCCTCCTTCCCTCCACCCCCTCCCCTAGATGGCAAGCAGTCCTATATATGTTGGATATGTTGCAGTATATCCTAGATACAATATATGTTTGCAGAACCGAACAGTTCTCTTGTTGCATAGGGAGAATTGGATTCAGAAGGTATAAATAACCCGGGAAGAAAAACAAAAATGCAGATAGTTCACATTCGTTTCCCAGTGTTCTTTCTTTGGGTGTAGCTGCTTTTGTCCATCATTTATCAATTGAAACTCAGGTCTCTTTGTCAAAGAAATCCACTTCCATCAAAATATGTCCTCATAGAATATCGTTGTCGAAGTGTATAATGATCTCCTGGTTCTGCTCATTTCACTTAGCATCAGTTCATGTAAGTCTCGCCAGTCCTCTCTGTATTCATCCTGCTGGTCATTTCTTACAGAACAATAATATTCCATAACATTCATATACCACAATTTACCCAGCCATTCTCCAATTGATGGGCATCCATTCTTTTTCCATTTTCTGGCCACTACAAAGAGGACTGCTACAAACATTTTGGCACATACAGGTCCCTTTCCCTTCTTTAGTATTTCTTTGGGATATAAGCCCAATAAAAACACTGCTGGTGCATACCCTTTGATATGCACAATTTGATAATTTTTTGGGCATAATTCCAGATTGCTCTCCAGAATGGTTGGATTCGTTCACAACTGCAGTAACAATGCATCAGTGTCCCAGTTTCCCCCGCATCCCCCCTGCAACAGTCATCATTATTTTTTTTCCTGTCATCTTAGCCCATCTAACAGGGATGTAGTGGTATCTAAGAGTTGTCTTAATTTGCATTTCTCTGATCAATAATGATTTGGAACACTCTTTCATATGAGTGGTAATAGTTTCAATTTCATCCTCTGAAAATTGTCTGTTCTTATCCTTTGACCATTTATCAATTGAAGAATGGCTTGATTTCTTATAAATTTGAGTCTGTTCTCTATATATTTTGGAAATGAGGCCTTTATCAGAACCTTTAACTGTGAAGATGTTTTCCCAGTTTGTTGCTTTCCTTCTAATCTTGTTTGCATTAGTTTTATTTGTACAAAGGCTTTTTAATTTGAAGTAATCAAAATTTTCTATTTTGTGATCAGTAATGATCTCTAGTTCATCTTTGGTCACAAATTCCTTCCTCCTCCACAAGTCTGAGAGATAAACTATTCTATGTTCCTCTAATTTATTTATAATCTCGTTCTTTTTTTTTTTTTTTTTTACATATGTATGTGTTTATTTTGCTTAATTTAGGAAAAATACATATATGTATACGTGTACATGTGAAGTAGCCTTAAAAAGAAAGCAGCAAGTTACCTTCAAAAGAAACTAAAATGTTCTATGTTGATAAAGAAAAGAAGATTAATTTAATTTGTTGTCCCTCATGGCCAATTCACAGGGATAGTTGAGTTAGTTAAAAATCAGTGTTAGTAATTGTTTTGTACCTGTTTGTTATGGCTGACATAAATATGTTTATGTTATTCCTAAAAATAAAACCACTTTAAGCAGAAAGCAAATCTCCCCTCTATTTCATCTAATTAGGAGGCTAAAGCATTCAGGTCAAATTAATTAAGAACTCATTTGCTTACTTTTCTAATGGAACAAGTGTACATTGTAAATCCTAGTGTCTAATGAAGGAATCAATTCAAAGAGGAGAAAAGTGAGTGAATGTTCAAGAATGATTGTATGGTTATTTTTCTTGGTGTCACAATAATATCTCATCAGATGTTACAAATAATGTTCCAGATCAGAAAAGAATAAAATTGGATCTCTCTCTCTCTCTTCTCTCTCTCTCTCTCTCTCTCTCTCTCTCTCTCTCTCTCTCTCTGTCTCTCGCTTTCTTAAAGAAATGTTTTGCAGTATATCCTAGATACAATATATGTTTGCAGAACCGAACAGTTCTCTTGTTGCGTAGGGAGAATTGGATTCAGAAGGTATAAATAATCCGGGAAGAAAAACAAAAATGCAGATAGTTCACATTCGTTTCCCAGTGTTCTTTCTTTGGGTGTAGCTGCTTTTGTCCGTCATTTATCAATTGAAACTCAGGTCTCTTTGTCAAAGAAATCCACTTCCATCAAAATATGTCCTCATACAATATCGTTGTCGAAGTGTATAATGATCTCCTGGTTCTGCTCATTTCACTTAGCATCAGTTCATGTAGGTCTCTCCAAGCCTCTCTGTATTCATCCTGCTGGTCATTTCTTACAGAACAATAATATTCCATAACATTCATATACCACAATTTACCCAGCCATTCTCCAATTGATGGGCATCCATTCTTTTTCCATTTTCTGGCCACTACAAAGAGGGCTGCTACAAACATTTTGGCACATACAGGTCCCTTTCCCTTCTTTAGTATTTCTTTGGGATATAAGCCCAATAAAAACACTGCTGGTGCATACCCTTTGATATGCACAATTTGATAATTTTTTGGGCATAATTCCAGATTGCTCTCCAGAATGGTTGGATTCGTTCACAACTGCAGTAACAATGCATCAGTGTCCCAGTTTCCCCCGCATCCCCCCTCCAACAGTCATCATTATTTTTTTTCCTGTCATCTTAGCCCATCTAACAGGGATGTAGTGGTATCTAAGAGTTGTCTTAATTTGCATTTCTCTGATCAATAATGATTTGGAACACTCTTTCATATGAGTGGTAATAGTTTCAATTTCATCCTCTGAAAATTGTCTGTTCTTATCCTTTGACCATTTATCAATTGAAGAATGGCTTGATTTCTTATAAATTTGAGTCTGTTCTCTATATATTTTGGAAATGAGGCCTTTATCAGAACCTTTAACTGTGAAGATGTTTTCCCAGTTTGTTGCTTTCCTTCTAATCTTGTTTGCATTAGTTTTATTTGTACAAAGGCTTTTTAATTTGAAGTAATCAAAATTTTCTATTTTGTGATCAGTAATGATCTCTAGTTCATCTTTGGTCACAAATTCCTTCCTCCTCCACAAGTCTGAGAGATAAACTATTCTATGTTCCTCTAATTTATTTATAATCTCGTTCTTTATGCCTAGGTCATGGACCCATTTTGATCTTATCTTGGTATATGGTGTTAAGTGTGAGTCCATGCTTAATTTCTGCCATACTAATTTCCAATTATCCCAGCAGTTTTTATCAAATAATGAATTCTTATCCCAGAAGTTAGGGTCTTTGGGTTTGTCAAACACTAGATTGCTATAGTTGACTATTCTGTCTTGTGAACCTAACCTTTTCCACTGATCCACTAATCTATTTCTTAGCCAATACCAAATGGTTTTGGTGACTGCTGCTTTATAATATAATTTTAGATCAGGTACAGCTAGGCCACCTTCATAGAAACCCCCTTTTTGAAAAAGCTTTCCAACATTGATTACAGTCATAAAGTTTCTCTTAAGTGTGGGTACGCTCATGGTCAGTAAGACTAGATTTATGTCCAAAAGCTTTTCCACAGTGGTTACGTTCATAAGGCTTCTCTCCAGTGTGGATTCTCTGATGTACAGTAAGAGCTATTTTGTGTCTAAAAGCCTTTCCACATTGGTTACATTCATAAGGTTTCTCTCCTGTGTGGATTCTCGATTGTACAATAAGATTTTCCTTTTTTATAAAACCTTTTCCACACTCTGTACATTCACAATGTGTCTCTCTCTAAGCTGGATTCTCTCATGTGTTGCACAACTTTTTGTCCAAGTAAAGTCACAGGATCCATCACCCATGAACCACTGCTTGGGAGTTTCTACCACAGAATGGCTTAGCTCCGCAGGAGTTTCTTTCATTTCATTCTGATCTCTCCTTCCAAAACAAAAGAAAAAGAGGAAACAATAAAGCAGGCATAGTCATGATGCACACACACACACACACACACACACACATACATACACACACACACTCACACATATTTATATTCCTTTCCTTCCATCAGCAGAAGAGAAACTCAGTCATTTTCTCTTTTCCTTCACAAAGACAAAAATATAAAATGGGCAAAACCAATCATTTTAAGTCCCATTAGTTCACATCCCAAACATGATCTAATTTCTAAGGAGTTTCATGCACAATAAGAATGGAGCCTCACAATAACCTGTGACAACCCAGAGAGTGCCTTCATTCTCCTTAGGTGCACAACTCAGGTGGTCACCAGCTCAGAATGGCTGAATGAATCGGCCCAAATCCCAACAGCTGAGACTGGAATTTACACCCTGTGAATGGGCATGATCTGCCTACAGTATGTGACAATTATCTCCACTCTCAATTTTTCCCTTTCCCTTTCATTAGCTGCACTTTGCCTCTTTTTTCATAGACATGACATCTAGTGCACATATAGAAAATACTCAAATTGTTTCATCATCGACACCTGCTTGTAAGTATAACAAATTCCATGCTAATCACTTTCAATTTAATTTTTTTTCTATTACATTATCTGGTATCATATTCAGCAGGCTAACACAGTTTGTTTGTTTTTATATTTACCTGAGGTAGAAGTCATTTAATTCTGATCCATTATTATTTTTTCTTGAGTTAGCTATCACTTATTTCTTTTTTAAAAAATTATCACTATATGCCCTCTGCATATCCCAAGATACAATTTTTTTAAATGCATGAAATTGTCTCAAACACAAAAATTGAGTTCATCATCCTGAGATGTGGAAGGGTAGTGCACGCTGCAGTATTGCAATCTTTCCCTTTTAAAAATTCACCAAGCCCGTGAACAATTGAGACAAAGATCCAAGGGATCTAATGCAAAAACATCTTAGTGGCACCTAAAGTGGTGAATAATTATCTGATTTGGTTATAAAGGTAGCTGTGCTCTGGGACCACAGAGATGTGCACATTTCCACTTTTATAAGACTTTCTGCAGTGATTTCAGCCTATCAAGTTCAACAGTACATGGCTATGGAGGACTGTGCCCTGAGTCCATGAAACTCTGGCAGCTTCTAAGTGCAACAGATTCTTCTGGTTTCTCAACTTGACATCAGATTGTTCCTAGCATTTATGAAAGTTGGACACTCATGTACAAATGGCCCCAGGCCTGCAAAGTCCCTCAGGGGCTGTCTCTCCTCGGACCAGAGTGCTCTCCCTCCTGGGTTATCTAGCAACCTCATCTCATCCAAGCTCTAATAGCCTGAGTGAAGATGTGCTAAAAACAATATATATAATTGACCATTGTGTCATTTAGGGCAACATTTGTCATGAGCCAACATAAATATAATGTATTTTTATTTATTTATCTATTTTTAATTTTTAATAACTTTTTATTTACAAGTTATATGCATGGATAATTTTACAGCATTGACAACTGCCAAACCTTTTGTTCCAATTTTTCCTCTCCTTCCCCCAATGCCCTCCCCTAGTTGGCAGGATGACCAATACATGTTAAATATGTTAATGTATAAATTAAATACAAAATAAGCATACATGTCCAAACCGTTATTTTGCTGTACAAAAAGAATCAGACTCTGAAATATTGTACAATTAGCCCGTGAAGGAAATATAGGGATTGGAAATTCAATGTAATGGTTGTTAGTCATCTCCCAGAGTTCTTTCGCTGGGTGTAGCTGGTTCAGTTCATTACTGCTCCATTGGAACTGATATAAATCTTTTTTAAAACAATAATTAGCAATGCCTTTTGACTGGCTAGACTTTAAAAAAATGAATTTCCATGTCTCCACAGGAGCTTGTCCAATTCTTTTTTTCTACATCATATATGTTACACCATGTTCATCATATGTTTCAAAATCAGAATCCAGTTACAATGGATAGAATGTGGATAGGGCCTTGAATCAGGAAGCCCAGGATTTTATTCCCACCTCAGAACCTTGCAAGTCAAGTGATAGGACTTCTGTTAGATCTAGTTTCTTTATCTGTAAAATGGGCATAATAATAGCACTTAAATCCTCTAGTTGTCATGAGGATGAAATAAGACAATGCAGAGCATGGCACATAGGATTGTATAAATGCTACCTGTTTTATTTCACTTTGGCTCTTTCCTCCCCAGTTCTACTCCCCTTCTTAAACTATCATGATTCTCACCAATTAATGATGCACTGGTGCACTAAATTATTCAATTTATCTGGTGCACCGTGGGTCACTCCAGAATTGCTGGTGTATTGTATGCCCTGCCTCTGTGGTGGGGACCTCCATAAGGGCAGGGGATGTCTATTTGTGTTCCTGGTGTTTAGCCCAGGACTGCCAAGTAGCAGGCCCTTAATTGTTTGCTGACAAGAAAAGTTCTAAAAAATGGCTCATGTCCCAAACGTATTCCCTCTGGGCACTTTCAGGAATTCCATTGCCCCAAATCCCAAAGGACTTCTTACACAATGACAGATGAGCAGTAGAAGGGCCTTACAGGGCCTTGGAGTGGGACCCACTCATTTTGTGGAACGGACAGCCAGATTCACTGACTAGCCCTGGACACTGCTGCCAAGAAATATTCAATAAAGAATTCTAAATCTGGCTTTTCTCCCCAAACTGAGCATGCACTTCAGGGTACATCCCAGAAGCCTCTTGTAACCACAGCTCTCATATCCCTGCTTTCATCTCACTCACCTGAAGAGTAGCTCCTCAGGCCTTCTTGGTCCAGCATCCACAGAGTTTCCCTTTGCTCAAAATAAGAGATTGCTTCTTCTCTGGGAACTGAAAGCCCTGGGCATAGAAATCAGAAAGAGAAGAAGATGGAGAGAAGTTGATCACTTAGTTCTCTTTAGGAAAAAAATGAGACTCCAAAGTTGCTCCAAGTTGAATGTTCAGACAAACCAGTCAATACTCATCCACTGGGGACTGTAAAGCAAGCCACCTAAGGCAGGATGTGTCCACTATTTGTACAGCTTCCTCTGAAAAAGGCAAAGGCCCTTCCTCCCACCTTCCATCCTGAGAGGCTCCCTTCTAGCAGAAATTTCTGATCCCAAACCTGGGTTACTAACTGTGTACCTCTGGACAAGTCAATTAAATTCTATTTGTTTTCCTGTTTCCTCAACTCTGAAATGGGAATAACAATATCACCTGACTTGAAATGTGAAGATGATGTTAAAGTAACATAATGTTTTGTGGTACTTTTAATTTATAAACAAGCATTTCAGTATCGTAGTTCAATAAAAAGAGGATCGCACATGAAACTGTAAATCCACAATGCACAACTTGCTGTTCCTTTCAAATACACAAAAAAATTATCAAGTAAATTTTTTTCCTTCCATTTGCCTGGGCTCAGCCTAGAGATGGCTAGAAATGCATAGAAATGGACTTCCGGTTAAGGTGGCGGAGAGGAGGCACACAGCTGCATAAGCTCCATGCTTTCTCTCACTATCCATTTCATTACAAGCCTCTGAATTAATGCTTGACTAAAAAAAAAAAACCCACAAATAGTTACCAAGAGAAGCCATCCTTGAGATTCGCCAAGAAAGGTCTGTCTTTACTGGAGGGCTGGGATGGTTTTAGATCGGGCGCAGGCGAGGCAGCGGCAGTGAGTGCACGGGAGCAGACTGGAGAGGGGGTGGGGAGTGATCGCAGCCGTTTCTGTGGGGAGAGCTTCGCTACAGGTTTGGATACTTTGCCCTGGCAGCAAGTCAGCAGCCCAGCAGAGAAGCTAAAAACACCGGGGGTGAAGAATACAACCCCAAACAGCTGGAGTCTCTTGGGACCTGGCCGCCTCCCCCTTCCCCCCCCCCCCCCCTGCCCCCCCACAGTGACTCAGCATGCTCTGGGATCTCAGAGCGCAGGCGCAGCACAGTCGGGCTGGTGCCTCACTGCTGCCCCCCCCCGCAGTCTGGAGAGGAAGCTCGGTAACACACCCAGCCCCTCCCCCAAAGAAAGACTCCAGTTTTTTCTTTTTTTCTTTGCTAGTTTGTCTTTGATTATTAGACAGAATGAGCAAGAAACTGAAGAGGACTTTAACCCTTGACAGCTTCTACACAGATAGAGAGCAGACTCTAAATCCTGAGGAGACTAAAAACAGACAGTCTCCAGGTGAATCCCCAAAGGAGGAGATCATCTGTTCCTCAGCACAGATGAATCTCATGGAGGAAATTAAAAAGGCTCTCACAAGGGAGCTAGAAGAAAAATGGGAGGCTTGGCAAAAGAGCCTGGAGAAGTCATTTAAAGAGAGAGTGGATAAAGAAATAAAATCCTTGAAAAATAGGATTAGTGAACTGGAAACAGAAAATAGCTCTCTCAAAAACAAAATTGGCGAAATGGAAAAAAATTCCACAGAACAAAAGAACTCAATGGGACAAGTAGAAAAAGATTTTTAAAAAGTGAGTGAAGAAAATACTTCACTGAAAATCAGAATTGAACAATTGGAATTGAATGACTCGAGGAGACAAGAAGAATCAGTCAAGCAAATCCAAAAAAATCAAACAATGGAAAAGAATGTAAAATACCTTCTGGGGAAGACTACAGACCTGGAAAACAGATCCAGGAGAGACAATCTGAGAATCATTGGACTCCCAGAAAAACATGATGAAAAAAGGAGCCTGGACACTATTTTCCAGGAAATTATCAAAGAGAACTGCCTAGAAGTCATAGGAACAGAGGAAAAAATAAACATTGAAAGGATTCATCGATCACCCACTGAAAGGGATCCTAAAATCAAAACACCAAGGAATATAGTGGCCAAATGCCAGAACCCTCAGACGAAGGAAAAAATATTGCAAGCGGCTAGAAAAAACCAATGCAAGTATCAAGGAGCCACAATAAGGATCACCCAGGATCTGGCAGCATCCACATTAAAGGATCGAAGGGCCTGGAATATGATATTCTGAAAGGCTAAGGAACTTGGT
This sequence comes from Antechinus flavipes, assembly GCF_016432865.1. Lineage (NCBI taxonomy): Eukaryota > Metazoa > Chordata > Mammalia > Dasyuromorphia > Dasyuridae > Antechinus > Antechinus flavipes. The sequence continues at coordinate 636,495,127 of NC_067400.1, read as the reverse complement.
ATGCAACCAAAAATAACTTACCCAGCGAGAATGAGCATCTTTTTCCAGGGAAGAAGATGGACATTCAACGAAGTAAGCGAATTTCATCTATTTCTGATGAAAAAGCCAGAACTTAACAAAAAGTTTGATCTACAAATATAGAGCTCAAGAGAAATCTAAAAAGGTAAAGATTAATCTTGGGAATCATCAAAGCAACTTATTTGCTGCAAGTTGTTCTTAAATAGTGTTGTTACAGTTTGTAAAGAAAGCATATGGCACAGCCCCTGGTAAACACAGGTAGAAATAAATGCTTATTCCCTTCTATTCCTTTCCCACCCCTTGTATTGGAATATGAGGGCGATCCAAAGGCAGATCAAGGAAAAACTTCCCATATGAGGGACAAGCAGGTGCTTTGGCTACAAACTGACGCTTGCTAAAAAGAATAATATTCCAAATACTGGATCCATATGAAAAAGGAAGGAGTTATAAGGAAAAGGAAAAGGAAAGGCTGAGCAGTTTTCAGAGCTTTGATGATCAAAATCCATGTCCATGTAGAAGCTAACCTCTAAGATTAGTTCCATGTTTGAGATGCTTCCCCTGATTTAATCTTTGACCTGGGAATGGGTAAGAGAGAGCTTTGGGAACAACAAAGGACATTCCCAGGTCCTATCACAAAAAACAAAACCAGCCCTTTGCCTTCTCTTCCCTCCACCCCAAAGCCTTCACATTGGTCAATGAAGCTATTTCCTTTGATTGTAGATTTACTATTATCAGGAGAAGTGCCCTTACCTAAGGACAACAGGTTCCGGGCATTCTCCTCCATGACCTCCTTAAACAGCTCCTTCTGAGAGGGGTCCAAGAGCCCCCACTCCTCCTGGGTGAAGTCCACAGCCACATCCTTGAATGTCACAACCTCCTGCAGCATCAAAAGTCAGAAGATATGGGGCTGAAATATCCTTCAGAAGGAAAGAGTTCAACCCCCTCCAATTTATAGGAAGAAACTGAAACACAGAGAAGGGATTTACCCAAAGGTCATAGGCTTTCTGAGAGTCAGAGTCAACTCTAGAACCCCTTGTTATTAAGAATCTGATTGAATTTTGGTTCTGTTGAAATAAAAATGAGAAGTGACTTACTACGGATCTCATACTGAAGGACATCCTAGGGCTACAGGGCATATTCTTTATAATGAACTCTTCCACATTCTTCCTTGCTAACCCTATTACTTTCTACACCCTATTTCCCGCTCTCTGTGCCTATTTTAGCTCTTTCTTTTATTTATAACCTCTTTTCCTAAAGAAACCACCTTTTACCAAATAGAATCACCATTGTGAATTTTACAGGTCCCTGACCTTGTTGTGATCTGTGTGTAAGGCTCATTTCACAGGTTATTTCCTTTATTCTATTATTTTACTTCTAGCCAACAGGTTTTAGAAAAGAAGGTATCTGTGCAGTTGGTCTACAAGCAGTGGCCAAAAGCTCCTAAAGCACAGCCTCAGAATGGGGCTCTTGGAGCTGTTGACTGCACAAATTGTCAAGGAAAAAAGACCCTGTGAGCAGAGGACCTATGTGAAACAGAACAAGAATCTAGGCAAAACAGCCAAAGAAGGTGGACAATGAGGAAAGGGAGAGAAAAGGGAAGAAAAATGGTTGAAATTAGAAAACTATTGAACAGGATGACTTGAAAGGCAAGAGATGGAGGAGAATTTACAAGAGAACTAAGCGGAAAAAGGGGATGAAGAAATGCAGAATGAGATCAATTAGAAGGGATGAACAAATATCTAGAGAAACTTGAACTAAAAGACTTATGACATCTTCTAAAGGGGACGACAGTGGACTATGCATATTTCTTTTCAACACATAGTACTTTTACAAACATTAACCACTGGGATATGCAAATCCTCTACCTAGATGAAAAAAGTCAGAAATAATCATTATACTCTCTCATTACCTAAAGAAATAAGAATGAAAATTGGTTCAGAGATGACCACCAAAAAATACAAAGCAAAAAGGAGATTCACCTGAGTCAGAGGAGAAATCTTAGAAATGATAAATTTGTAAAGGAAAACATAAATGATTAATTAAACCATATCCCAAACCATATTCTAGGGTGCAGCTGATGGAGGACTTGGACGTGGGGGGCTGGGGAGTGGGGAGTAATAGACATACCCTCACACATTAAGAATATATAAAAAAAGATGTTTAACTGAATATGCATTGAAAAAAATTAGAAAAAAATAAATGAAAAACTGAAAATAAGGACAAATAATGACATTAAAATTAGAGGGGAAATAGATGGACTTAAATTGGATATAAAAACATGACAAACATAAAAATGGCTTCTTTGAAATGATTCAAAAAGTGTAGAAAACCCTTAGCTGATTTGATTAAATTAAGAGAGCATAAAATCCAGTCACAGAAACAGCAAATGGCAAAGGTGAAATGGACACCCTCTTTTGGGAGCCCTGGGAGCCTCTCCCATGACTAGCCTGTATCCTTTCATGTGAATAGAGCTCCTGATGGCCAAGAGAAAAAATTCTCATCGGCATCTATCTTGAATAACACCTGCTTCCTGAAAGAGATGTCCGAAGGAAAATTCCCAGGAAAACACTGCCAAAATGTAGAGCTGCCAAGTCGATGAGAAAAAGCCTGCAGGCCTACAGAAAGAAAGTCCAGTACAATTCAAGTACCAAGAAGCCACCATTAGAACAGACACAATTTGGCAGCACCTTTCATTAAGGAGCAGAGAATTTGGAACAGGATATGACAGAAGACAGAGGACCTGACCTTATGGCCAAGAGCAAACTATGAAGCAAAAACAAATGCAATGCTTTCAGGGGAAAAGCACCTTTAATGAAAGTCCTTCCCAGCATTCCTAGGAAAAGCCCACAAATGTAGAAAACTTTCTAAGTTGAGACCCATGAGGAGAAATACAAAATATAATCTAGAATGAACTAGCCTCAGGGACTCAAAATAAAAGGAAGAGCTAATTATATACAACAATAGTGAGAGGACATGTGTTCCCTCGGATTCCTATTTGGGCTCTCAGAGGGAATCAAAGAAGAGTAAAGTGGGGAGGAGTTCTGTTATGTCTGTTATAAACAGTAAGAGTTCCTTTTTGACTAAACGTCTTTCTTTCCACATCATTGGTGGCATTCAAAAGGTTTCTCTCCAGCATAGATTTTGTGATGTGATGTACAGTAAGAGTTCCTTGATGACTAAAAGTCTGTCTTTCCACATCATTGATGACATTCACAAGTTTTCTATCCAGCACAGATTTTGTGATGTGATGTACAGTTAGAGCTCCTTTATGACTAAAAGCCTTTCTTTCCATATCATTGGTGACATTAAAAAGGTTTCTTTCCAGCATAGATTTTGTGTTGTGATGTACAGTAAGAGTTCCTTGATGACTAACAGTCTTTCTTTCTGCATCATTGTTGGCATTCAAAAGTTTTCTCTCCAGCGTAGATTTTTTGATGTGATATAGAGTAAGAGTTCCTTTATGACTAAAATTTTGTCCTTCCACATCATTGGTGACATTCAAAAACTTTCTATGCAGCATAGATTTTGTGATGTGATGTACAGTTAGAGTTTTGTTATGGCTAAAAGTCTTTGTTTCCACATCTTTGGTGACATTCAAGAGGTTTCTCTCCAGCATAGATTTTGTGATGTGATGTACAGTAAGAGTTCCTTTATGAGTAAAAGTCTGTCCTTCCACAGCCCTGGTGACATTTAAAAGGTTTCTCTTCAGCATGGATTTTGTGATGTGATGTATAGTAAGAGTTCCATATTCATACACTTATTTTGCTCCACAAGAGGAATCAGATTTTATTATAAGGTAAAAATTAACCTGAGAAGGAAATCAACAATGCCAGTAGATCAAAACAGAGGGTTTAGAAATGCTATGTAGTGGTTCATGCTCATTTCCCAGAGTTCTTTCACTCTGGTTGCTATTCATTATTGAACAAATGGAACTGATTTTGTTTTTCTCATTTTTGAAGAGAGCCATGTTTATCAGAATTGATCATCTTATAGTATGATTGTTGAAATATATGATGATCTTGTCATCCTGCTCCTTTCACTCAGTATCAGTTCATGGAAGTCTCTCCAGGTATTTCTGATATCTTGTTGCTGCTCTTTTCTTACAGAACAATAATATTCCATAACATGCATATCCCACATTTTATTCAGCCATTCTCCTATTGATGGGCTTCCATTCAATTTCTAGTTTCTGGCCATTACAAACAGGGCTGCCACAAACATTTTGGCACATGCAGGTCCCTTTCCCTTCTTTAAGATCTCTTTGGGATATAAGCCCAGTAGTAGCACTACTGGATCAAAGGGTATGCATAGTGTGATAACTTTTTGGGCATAATTCCAGATTGCTCTTCAGAATGTCTGAATGTATTCACAATTCCACCAACGATATATCAGTGTCCCGGTTTTCCCACATCCCCTCCAATATTCAGTATTATCTTTCCCTGTCATCCTAGCCAATCTGATAGGTATGTAGTGGTATCTCAGAGTTGTCTTAATTTGCATTTGTCTGATTAATAATGACTTGTAGCATCTTTTCATATGGCTAGACATAGTTTCAATTTCTTCATCTGAAAATTGTCTATTCATATCCTTTGACCATTTATCAATTGGAGAATGGCTTGATTTCTTAGAAATTAGAGTCAATTCTCTAAATGTTTTGGAAATGAGGCCTTTATAAAAAATTTTCCCAGTTTATTGTTTCACTTGTAATCTTCTCTGCATTAGTTTTGTTTGTACAAAACCTTTTAAATTTGATATAATCAACATTTTCTATTTTGTGATCAGTAAAAGTCTTTAGTTCTTCTTTGCTCACAAATTCCTTCCTCCTCCACAGGTCTAAGAGGTAACCTATCCTTTGTTCTTCTAATTTATTTATAATATTATTCTTTATGCCTAGATCATGAACCCATTTTGACCTTATCTTGGTGTATGTTGTTGAGTGTGGGTCAAGGACTAGTTTCTGCCATACTAATTTTTAATTTTCCTAGCAGTTTTTATCAAACAGTGAATCCTTATCCCAAAAGCTGGGGTTTGGGAGTTTGTCAAACACTAGATTATTAAAGTTATTGACTACTTTGTCCTGTGAATCTACCGTATCCCACTGATCAACTAGTCTATTTCTAAGCCAATATCAAATGGTTTTGGTGACTGCTGCTTTATGCTATAGTTTTAGATCTGGTACAGCTAGGCCTCCTTCATTTGATATTTATTTCATCAATTCCCTTGAAAGTCTTGACGTTTTGTTCCTCCAGATTAGTTTTTCTAGATCATTAAACGAGTTTGGAAGGAGTCTGATTGGTATAGCATGAAATAAATAGATTAAGTTAGGTAGTATTGTTGTCTTTATTATATTCACTCAACCTATCGAAGAGCACTTAGGTTTCTTCCAATTTGTTAGATTTAATTTATTTGTGTGGAAAGTGTTTTATAGTTTTGCTCATATAGTTCCTGACTTTCCCTTTGCAGATAGATTCCCAAATATTTTATACTATTGGAAGTTACTTTGCTTCATAAGGTTTCTCTCCAGTGTGGGTTCTCTGATGTTCAATAAGAGCTCCTTTTTGTCTAAAAGCCTTTCCATAAATGCTTGCATTCATAAGGTTTTCCTTCATAGTTCATAAGGTTTCTCTCCAGTGATGTTCAGTCAGAACTCTTTCCACATATAATTATATTTTCAGTTCAGCCATTCATCTTTTCCTGAATCCATCTCATGTTGATACTTTCTAATTCACATTTTTCCATCCTTTCAAAAAATAGCATGAGATAATTTATTAACTGCTTGCCTGAAATGGAGGTAAATCATAGTAGAAACATTGAGCTGACCTACAAGTTTAGTAAAACTTTCAGAAAGTGACATTAAGGTTAGTTTTGCATAACCTGTTCTTCTTTTTTAAAAAAATAATTTATTTTTTTAAAAATAACTTTTTATTGACAGAACCCATGCCAGGGTAATTTTTTACAGCATTATCCCTTGCACTCACTTCTGTTCTGATTTTTCCCCTCCCTCCCTTCACCCCCTCCCTCAGATAGCAAGCAGTCCTTTACAGGTTAAATAGGTTACAGTATATCCTAGATACAATATGTGTGCAGAACTGAACAGTTCTCTTGTTGCACAGGGAGAATTGGATTCAGAAGGTATAAATAACCCGGGAAGAAAAACAAAAATGCAAGCAGTTTATATTCATTTCCCAGTGTTCTTTCTTTGGGTGTAGCTGCTTCTGTCCATCCTTGATCAATTGAAACTGTATTAGCGCTCTTTATCGAAGAGATCCATTTCCATCAGAATACATCCTCAAACAGTATTGTTGTTGAGGTATATAATGATTTCCTGGTTCTGCTCATTTCACTTAGCATCAGTTTATGTAAGTCTCTCCAGTCCTCTCTGTATTCATCCTGCTGGTCCTTTCTTACAGAACAATAATATTCCATAATGTTCATATATCACACTATACTCAACTATTCTCCAATTGATGGGCATCTATTCATTTTCCAGCTTCTAGCCACTACAAACAGGGCTGCCACAAACATTTTGGCATATACAGGTCCCTTTCCCTTCTTTAGCACCTCTTTGGGATATAAGCCCAGTAGAAACACTGCTGGATCAAAGGGTATGCACAGTTTGATAACTTTTTGAGCATAGTTCCAAATTGCTCTCCACAATGGCTGGATGTGTTCACAATTCCACCAACAATGTATCAGTGTCCCTGTTTTCCCATGTCCCTGTTTTCCCACATCCCTTCCAACATTCCGCATTATCTTTCCCTGTCATTCTAGCCAATCTGACAGGTGTGTAGTGGTATCTCAGAGTTGTCTTAATTTGCATTTCTCTGATTAATAATGATTTGGAGCATATTTTCATATGTCTATAAATAATTTCAATTTCTTCATCTGAGAATTGTCTGTTCATATCCTTTGACCATTTATTATTTGGAGAATGGCTTGATTTCTTATAAATTAGAGTCAATTCTCTAAATGTTTTGGAAATGAGGCCTTTATCAGAACCTTTGACTATAAAGATGTTTTCCCAGTTTATTGTTTCCCTTCTAATCTTGTCTGCATTTGTTTTGTTTGTACAAAAACTTTTCAATTTGATATAATCAAAATTTTCTATTTTGTGGTCAATAGTGATCTCTAGTTCTTCTTTGGTCATAAAGTCCTCCCTCTTCCACAGGTCTGCGAGGTAAACTATCCTATGCTCTTCCAATTTATTTATAATCTCATTCTTTATGCCTAAGTCATGAACCCATTTTCATCTTATCTTGGTATACGGTGTTAAATGTGGGTCAATGCTTAGTTTCTGCCATACTAATTTCTAATTTTCCCAGCAATTTTTGTCAAATACTGAGTTCTTATCCCAAAAACTGGGGTCTTTCGGTTTGTCAAACACTAGATTATTAAAGTTATTGGCTGTTTTGTCCTTTGAACCTAACCTATTCCATTGATCAACTAGTCTATTTCTTAGCCAATACCAGATGGTTTTAGTAACCGCTGCTTTATAATATAATTTTAGATCTGGTACAGCTAGGCCACCTTCATTTGATTTTTTTTTCATTAATTGCCTTGAAATTCCTTTTGTTTTTCCATATGAACTTTGTTGTCATTTTTCCTAGGTCATCAAAATAGTTTTTTGGGAGTGTGATTGGTATAGCGCTAACTAAATAGATTAGTTTAGGTAGTAGTGTCATCTTTATTATATTTGCTCGCCCAATCCAAGAGCATTTAATATTTTTCCAGTTGGTTAGATCAGACTTAATTTGTGTGGAGTTTTGCTCATAAAGTTTCTGATTTTCCTTTGGCAGATAGATTCCTAAATATTTTATACAATCAGTAGTTACTTTAAATGGAATTTCTCTTTTTATCTCTAACTGTTGGCTTTTATTAGTGATATATAAGAATGCTGATGACTTATGTGGGTTTATTTTGTATCCTGCAACTTTGCTAAAGGTGTGGATTGTTTCTAATAACTTTTTAGTAGAGTCTCTGGGATTCTCTAAGTATATCATCATATCATCAGCAAAGAGTGATAATTTGCTTTCCTCATTGCCTATTCTTATTCCTTTAATCTCTTTCTCAACTCTTATTGCCAGAGCTAGCATTTCTAATACAATATTAAATAGTAATGGTGATAGTGGGCAACCTTGTTTCACTTCTGATCTTATTGGGAATGGTTGCAGTTTGTCCCCATTACATATGATGCTTACTGCTGGTTTTAAATAGATGCTACTGATTATTTTAAGGAAAAGTCCATTTATTCCTATACTCTCAAGAGTTTTTAATAAGAATGGATGTTGGATTTTATCAAATGCTTTTTCTGCATCTATTGAGATGATCATATAGTTTCTGTTAATTTGATTATTAATATGGCCAATTATACTGATAGTTTTCCTAATATTGGACCAGCCCTGCATTCCTGGTATCAATCCTACTTGATCTTAGTATATTATCTTGGGGATGATTTTCTGTAGTCTTTTTGCGAATATCTTATTTAAGATTTTAGCATCAATATTCATTAGGGAGATTCTATAATTTCCTTTCTCTGTTTTCAACCTACCTGGTTTAGATATCAGTAATATGTCTGTGTCATAAAAGGAATTTGGTAGGACTCCTTCCTTCCCTATTTTTTCAAATAGTTTACAAAGCATTGGGGCTAATTGTTCTTTGGATGTTTGGTAGAATTCACATGTAAATCCACCTGGTCCCGGGATTTTTTTTTTTAGGGAGTTGATTAATAGCTTGTTCTATTTCTTTTCCTGAAATAGGACTATTTAAGCAGTTTACTTCCTCCTCTGGTAATCTGGGAAGTCTATATTTTTGGAGGTAGTCATCCATTCGCTTAGGTTATCAAATTTATTGGCATAAAGTTGGGCAAAGAAACCCCTTATTATTTCTTTAATTTCCTCTTCATTAGTGGAAAGTTCTCCCTTTTCATTTTTAAGACTACTAATTTGATTTCCCTCTCTCCTTTTTCTAATCAGATTTACCAAAGGTTTATCAATTTTATTGGTTTTTTCATAAAACCAACTCTTAGTTTTATTTATTAGTGCAGTAGTTTTTTTTTTTACCTTCTATAGTATTATTTTCTCCTTTTAATTTTAGAATTTCAAGTTTAGTAATTGATTGGGGGTTTTTAATTTGGTCTTTTTCTAGCTTTTTAAATTGCAGGCTCAATTCATTGATCTTCTCTTTCTCTATTTTATTAAAGTAACTCTCTAAGGATATAAAATTTCTCCTTATTACCACTTTGGCTGCATCCCATAAATTTTGGTATGATGTCTCACCATTGTCATTATCTTGAGTGAAATTATTAATTGTGTCTATAATTTGCTGTTTCACCCAATCATTCTTTAACATGAGATTATTTAGTTTCCAATAATTTTTTGGTCTATTTACACCTAACTTTTTGTTGAATGTAGTTTTTATTGCATTGTGATCTGAAAAGAAAGAATTTACTATTTCTGCCTTCCTGCATTTAATTTTGAGGTCTTCATGTCCTAATATATGGTCAATTTTTGTGTAGGTTCCATGAACTGCTGAGAAGAAAGTAGACTCCTTTCTGTCACCATTCAGTTTCTCCAGTTATCATGCCTAATTTTTCTAATATTCTATTTACCTCTTTAATTTCTTTCTTATTTGTTTTATGATTTGATTTATCTAAATCTGAGAGTGCAAGATTGAGATCTCCCACTATTATAGTTTTGCTGTCTATTTCTTCTCGCAACTCTCTTAACTTCTCCTTTAGGAAATTAGATGCTATACCTCTTGGTGCATATATGTTTAATACTGATATTGCTTCATTATCTATAGTACCCTTTAGCAAGATATAGTTTCCTTCCTTATCTCTTTTATTTAGATCAATTTTTGCTTTTGCTTGATCTGCGATAAGGATGGCTACCCCTGCTTTTTTGACTTCACCTGAAGCATAATTGATTCTGCTCCAGCCTTTTACCTTTACTCTGTATGTATTTCCCTTTTTAAATGTGTTTCCTGTAAACAACATATTGTAGGGTTCTGACTTTTGATCTAGTCTGCTATCTGCCTCGTCTTTATGGGAGAATTGATCCCATTCACATTTACAGTTAAAATGACTAATTCTGTATTTCCTGCCATTCTAATATCCCCAGATTATACTTTTCTTTTTCCTGTCTTCCTTCCCTTCTTCCCTAGTATTAACCTTATTGGTCCCACTTACATCATGCAGCTCTCCCTCTTTAGTAGTCCTTCTTCCTCCCTTTGAATCCCTTCCCCTTTCTTGTACCCTTCCCTTATTACTCTTTTTCCTTTTCCCTTTTCCTCTCCCACTTTTTAATGAAGTGAGAGAAGAATCTCTGTAAAACAAATATGTCAATTATTTCCTCTTTGAGCCAACTCTGATGAGATGCATAACCTGTTCTTAATGAAGCCATTAGGACTTTTTTTTGGTGATCATTACTTCTGTTTCTAGTTTATCCCTTTAATAATACATTCTAGAATTTAATTAGGAATCAATATGAAATTTATATTAAAGTTTGAAAACTCCATTCTCTTCGGATCTTTGAAACGGGAATATTTGCCATTTTTTATCCTGTAGTCTTAACTTTTCCAGTGTTGTTCAGAAATTATGTCAACTAGGTAATTTTCACTAGCAAAATGTAGTTTAGTTGAGTCTAGTGATTTGAAATTATTAAGAGAACGTAGGGACTTTTCCTATCTATTTAATTACCTTGTGTTTAACTTCTCTTAGTTCTACCCTTTTCAAGTCAAAAATTATTGATCTTCTCAGAGAAACAATAACAGAATAAGAATTTAGCAGCTCTGCCTACTTTCTACTGTGAGTGATCTTCATGTCATCAAACTTGAGGCCTTTCTCTGTTTTTCCTCTTTCCCTTAATACAGAAGATATCTATTTTTTTCCTTTGGCTATTTTGACAATTCTCCCACTGTACATACATTTTCATAAAATGTATTGTATGTTTTTTGAGTAATATTTTTATCTGTATTTATTTCCATCTTCAATCTATGACTTGATCATCCGAGTTGGTGAATTCTCAGTGAATCTATACCAGTCACTTCAGACAACTGAATTGTTCCTTTTGGTATTCTTAGATTTTAATTCTTAATACCTGTCCATTCCCCCAGACATATTAGTGAGATAAGTGTGCTGCTGTTGGTTTCTCGGGGGCTTTGTGAGCTTTGAGGTGGGAATAACATGAGTGCTGTGTTAACTGGTGGAGAGAGAGCTGAGTTTGGGAGTCAGTAAGGTCAAATCTTGGGCCTAATATTCCCATCAATAAGATTGGGTTTGGGGGGGAGAGGTTTATATGGCCTCCCAGTCACCTGGTCCCAGCTCTGAGTCAGAACCTTTCTTTCCAGTGTAGAGCCTCTGCTATCCAGTAAGAAAAAGACTTCTTCTTTGTAAGCGTCTTTCCATATTGGTTACAATCATAAGGTTTTTCTCTAGTGTGGAATCCATGATGTCCAATAAGAGTTTCCTTATGTTGAAAAATCTTTCCACATTGGGCATATTCATAAGGTTTCTCTCCAGTGTGGATTCTATGATGTAAAGTTAGAGATTTTTTTTTGGTGAAAGCCTTTGATTTACAGTAAGAATTCCATTATTTCAAAAAGCCTTTGCACATTGGCTATCTTCATAAAGTTTTTCTCCTGAATAAATTTACTGATGTACAATAAGTTACCTTATGTCTAAAAGTCTTCCCACATTGGTTACATTAATAAGGATTGTTTTCTAATGTGGATACCTGGATGTCCAGTATGGCTCTCTTTTACTTAAGTAAAGGTTTCTACTCTGCTTACTTTCATAACATTTTTCTCCATCGTGGAGCCTTACTGTTGTCCAGTAAGAAAGAGACTTCTTTTTTTGTAAGAGTTTTTCCACATTGGTTACAATCATAAGGTTTTTCTCTAGTGTGGAATCCATGAAGTCCAGTAAGAGTTCCCTCATGTCTAAAATTCTTTCCACATTGGGTAAATTAATAAGCTTTCTCTCCAGTGTGAATGCCCTGATATAAAGTAAGAGGTTTTGTGTGTGTGTGTGTGTGTGTGTGTGTGTGTGTGTGTGTGTGTGTAAGCCTTTGCACATTGGCTATATTCATAAGGTTTTTCTCTTGAGTGAATTTACTTATGTACAGTAAGAATTCCCTTATCTGAGGACCGAGTTAGCACCCTGGATACCTTAGAATGAACCAGAGTCAGGATAAGCAACAGTCCTTGGTCTTTATTCTTGGTCTTTAGGGGAAGGAGTGAATTGGATGGACGCAGGATCTCCATGACCGCTCCTCTTCTTTTTCTGCCCAGAAGTGACCCTGGCTAGTCTTACTCCACCCCCAAGTCCCTCCTACAATTCTCTGTATACATTAATTATCGAGCCAGGACAGAATAGTGGGAAGGGCCATTTTCCAAGCATATGCTTATAGAGTATTGTCCAATTGGTAATTAGCCTTAAGTGCTCAGTTGTCCGACCTCACTGCATTAACTCAAAAGTTTCAGCCCTTTACATCTTATATCTAAAAGCCTTCTCACATTGGTTACATTCCTAAGGATTCTCTAAAGTATTAATTCTCTGATGTCCTGTAAGTTCTTCCTTTTGACTAAAACTCTTTCCACATTGGTTATATTTATAAGGCCCCTCTGCAGTTTAGATTTTGTGATGTCAAGCAAGACATTTTTAAAAATCCTTTCCACATTGGTGAAATTCATATGGTTTCTCTCCTGTGTGGAGTCTTGTATGTCCAGTAAGAGATTCCTTTTTTTTTTTTTTTTTTTTTTTTTTTTTTTTTGTAAAAGTCTTTCCACATTCATTGCCTTTGTAAGGTTTTTTCTCCTATATGGACTTTCTGATATCTCTTAAATCTCCAGTTTTTGTAGAAGTCTTTTCACACTGGCTACTTTCATAAGTTCTCCCCTTCTCCCCCCCCCCCCTCCCCGGGTGGTTCCCTGATATACAGTAAGTGTTCTTTTTTCTCTAAAAATCTTTCCACATTGATTATATTTATAAAGTTTCTCTTCCATGTGGCTTCTTTGATTTACATTATGAATTCCCTTGTTTTGAAAAGCCTTGCCACTTTGGTTATATTCATATCTTTTTCTCCACTGTGAATTCTTGGATATCCATTGTGAGAGCCCTTTTTTTGTAAAAGTCTTTCCACATTAGTTACCTTTTTTAACATTTTTCTTCTATAAGGATTCTCTAATGTCTATTAAGACCTTCACTTTCTATAAAAAGCCTTTTCACAATAGTTGCATTCATAAGGTTTTTCTCCAGGGTGATTCCCTGATGTACAGTTAGAGTTTCCTTATGTCTAAAAGTTTTCCCACAATGGGTACATTCCTAAGGATTCTCTGTACTATGGATTCCTTGTTGTACAGTAAAAGTTCTCTTATGTCTAAAAGTTTTAATAAATATGGTGCATTCCAAAGGTTTCTGTGCAAAATTCATTTTCCAATGTCTAGTAAGTGTTCCTTTTGCCTAAGAATATTTCCACACTGATTACATTTATAAGGCTTCTCTCCAGTGTAGATCCTCTGATGTCAAGATAGAGATTGTTTTATATAAAAACCTTTCCACATTGGTTAGAGTCATTAGATTGTTCTCCAGTGTGGATTCCCTGATGTATAGTAAGAGTTCCCTTATGTCAAGTCTTCCCACATTGGTTACATTAATAAGGATTATCTCCAATGTGGATACCCTGATGTATCCACTTTTTTTACTTAAAAAAGCTTTCCACTCTGCTTACTTTCATTACCTTTTTCTCCAGTGTGGATCCTTACTGCTGTCCAGTAAGAAAGAGACTTCTTTTTTGTAAAAGTCTGTACATCCATTACATTTATAAGTTTTTTATCTTTTTTAGATTTTCTTTTGTCTATTAAGACCTGCTCTTTCTGTGAAAGACTTTTCACATTGGTTACTTTCATAAGGTTTTTCTCAAATTTGGATTCCCTGATGTCCAACAAGAGTTCTCTTATGTCTAAAAATCTTTTTAGTTTGATTATATTCATAATGTTTCTGCAGCGTGGATTCTCTGATGTCCAGTAATAGCTCCCTTTTTCATAAATTTTTCCAAAATGTTTACATTCATAAGGTTTCTCTCCAGTGTGGATTCTCTGACATAAAGTAAGAGATTCTTTTCTTCTTCTTCTTCTTCTTTTTTGTAAAAGCCTTGGCATGATGATGTGAGCACTTATACCCTTACATGGGCCCTGCCTCCTAATTGTACCCTCAGCCCTGACAGCCTCCAGGCCTTGACCTGGACTCTTCCTTCTGCCTCCTCTGGGGCCAGGCCCTGCTGGACCTCACCAGAATTTCCCCAGGAGCCTCTTGTGACTTGTCTGTGCTTCTCCTCTCGGACTTTTTGGACTTTTGTATTTTTTTTTCTTTTCAGGCGAGAAAAGACTCCATCCATGCTCCTATCTGCAGCCTCTGTGGCTGCCTGTTTCTCCCCAACAGCACCATCACTTTCAGCAGCCTCCTCTCCCCTCCAGGGACTTTGTGTTGCCTTTTTTTCTTGGGCAGGAAATCATTCTTCCGACAGAGAGCCTGCCTCCACCCCCAGGTCACTAATGATTCCCCCTCCTGCTCTGAGCCTGGTGCATTTGCTTTCTGAGGGATCCTGTAAGACCTGGCCTGTAGTGTTGGTGAGGAGCACGGCTTGGAAGTAGCCTCCATTCAGTGTCCCCAAGACCAGACTTGGGGGTATTTCTGTGTCAGTCATATTGACCCTTGTCTTCAGCTTGCATGTCATCCCAAGCATTTCCCCCTGCAGTGAGAAAGTGTGTGTGTGTGTGTGTGTGTGTGTGTGTAATAGAAACTTTAACCTTTAGACTGCCATGTTCTTAGCAGACCCTCCCTGGCTGCAGGTCAGGTAGGCTCTGTTCTGTGTCCTCTGGAGCTTTCTGACTTGGGCATCTCTGTCCCGCCTTGGAAGTGCTGGCAAAAGACTTCCTGTTTCAGTTGAGTCTATTAAGCTTTCTAAAAATGCTTGATTTGGGTAGGGGATTCATTTTAAAGGGACTTCCCTCATCCTTTCATCCACAATTACCAACCTATTTTTCTTAAGTTCTAGAATTTGTTACAAATAAAAGTTGTTGGTTTGTTTATAAGTGTGCCGCTGGTGGTTTCCTGGGGACTTTGTGAGCTTTGAGGTGAGAATAACCCGAGTGCCCTGTGGCCTGGTGGAGAGAGAGCTGGGTTTGGAAGTCAGGAAGGTTGTGTCTTGGACCTTGTGTTCCCATCAGTAAGATTGGGTTTGGGGGGAGAGATTTAGATGGCCTCTCAGTCACCTCCCAGCTCTGAATCAGAACATTTCTCTCCAGTGTGGATCTTCTGCTGTCCAGTAAGAGCCTTCTTCTTCTTTTTTTTTATAAAGTGTAGGCGCGCGGGTGTGCGCGGGTGCATGAGCCCCCGTGACTGTTTAAGTGTAGGCGCGCGGGTGTGCGCGGGTGCGCGCGCGCCTGTGACTATTTAAGTGTAGGCGCGCGGGTGCGTGCGCGCCCTGAGTGTTTAAGTGTATGCGTGCAGGTGTGCGCGGGTGCGTGCGTGCCCGTCAATGTTTAAGTGTAGGCATGCAGGGGTGGGCGGGTGCCTGCGCGCCCTGAGTTTTTAAGTGTAGGCGCGCGGTTGCGCGGGCGTGCGCGGGTGCATGCGCGCCCGTGATTGTTTAATTGTAGGTGCGCGTGCGCGCCCGTCAGTATTAAACGGTAAGCGGGCGGGGGTGCGCGGGTGCGTGCGCGCCCTGAGTGTTTAAGTATAGGCGCGCGGTGTGCGCGGGTGTGTGCATGCCCGTCAATGTTTAAGTGTAGGCGCGCGGGTTGCGCGGGCGTGCGCGGGTGCATGCGCGCCCGTGATTGTTTAATTGTAGGTGCGCGTGCGCGCCCGTCAGTATTAAACGGTAAGCGGGCGGGGGTGCGCGGGTCCGTGCGCGCCCTGAGTGTTTAAGTATAGGCGCGCGGGTGTGCGCAGGTGTGTGCATGCCCGTCAATGTTTAAGTGTAGGCATGCAGGGGTGGGCGGGTGCCTGCGCGTCCTGAGTTTTTAAGTGTAGGCGCGCGGGTTGCGCGGGCGTGCGCGGGTGCATGCGCGCCCGTGATTGTTTAATTGTAGGTGCGCGTGCGCGCCCGTCAGTATTAAACGGTAAGCGGGCGGGGGTGCGCGGGTGCGTGCGCGCCCTGAGTGTTTAAGTATAGGCGCGCGGGTGTGCGCGGGTGTGTGCATGCCCGTCAATGTTTAAGTGTAGGCATGCAGGGGTGGGCGGGTACGTGCGTCCCCGTCAGTATTTAAGCGTAGGTGCTGAGGTGTGCGCGGGTGCGTGCGCGCCCTGAGTGTTTAAGTATAGGCGCGCGGGTGTGCGCGGGTGTGTGCATGCCCGTCAATGTTTAAGTGTAGGCGCGCGGGTTGCGCGGGCGTGCGCGGGTGCATGCGCGCCCGTGATTGTTTAATTGTAGGTGCGCGTGCGCGCCCGTCAGTATTAAACGGTAAGCGGGCGGGGGTGCGCGGGTCCGTGCGCGCCCTGAGTGTTTAAGTATAGGCGCGCGGGTGTGCGCAGGTGTGTGCATGCCCGTCAATGTTTAAGTGTAGGCATGCAGGGGTGGGCGGGTACGTACGTCCCCGTCAGTATTTAAGCGTAGGTGCTGAGGTGTGCGCGGGTGCGTGCGCGCCCATAACTGTAGGTGCGCGGGTGTGGGGGTGTGCGTGTGCGCCCGTCAGTGTTAAACTGTAAGCGCGTGGTTGTGTGCAGGTGCCTGCGCACCAATCAGTGTTTAAGTGTAAGCAAGCCTGTGAGCGCGGTGCATGCGCGCCCGTCAGTGTTTAAGTGTAAACACCATGATATCCCAATCCCCCAGTCTATGTAAAGCATCCTTTCCACAATTTTCTCCCATCTCAAGGATAAACATTCCCCAAAGTGACCCAATCTGTAAAGGTACAGCTGCTTCAGATTCAGTGGCATTCCTGTCCGGTGCCACGTTGGGATGGTTGTTGCCATGGAGAATGATGAGGGCGGCACTGGCAGGTACTCCATAGCTTAGACAAATTCAGAGAAAGCTGGGAGCCAGAACTTGGTAATGACCAAGAAAAAAAACATCTGTACATATTCTTGAAGGATGAATGCAGCCATTCAAGTGGACATGTGCCATAGCTTCCCAACAATCTCAGTGTTTGAACCTGCCCTAGCACTTAAAAAAAAATGCACAAATAAAAAAAAATTAAGTGTCTCTTGCTATCCCCATTGCACAAGCATTAGAAACCCAGTCATATTCAAGCTCCTTGAGCAGAGGGACTATGTTTTGTCTTGTCCATGAATTATTAGTACTCAGGCAGTGCCTTGCACATAGTAGCCATTTATGTTTGAAGATATGTTGGTTCTGATTGGATTGGATATTGATTTTGTGTCTTCTACTGCAGTTTTTGGTCTCTATCTCTGGACTCTCAGGTCTCTGAATGGCAGTAGTACTGCCATTGTTATCAATACAGTCAATAAACAGATAGATTATACCTTAATTCTAATAAGTAATAAAAGTCTAGAAAAGAATAGAGACAAAGATAGAGTGCTTATTTACACCACATAGGCAGAAAATACATTTTTTATCTAAACTTTCCCTCTTCATCTTTCAGCACAGGTCTCATCACTCAAAGGGGCTTAATATATAGTTGACAAAATTGCAGAAATAATAGGGTAGTGGTTTTCATAGGGACTACAATTAAGAAATTCCTTAGGTATCTTCCAAAATCCTGTGTTCCTAGGATAAACTCTAGAAAAGACTATGAAGTTGGTAGAATTGTCTTTGCTTTCTCTGTCTCATCCAAGCACCCTCTGTATCAAATATAATAGGGACTTAACAAATATTTGTTGATTTTCAGGTACCATGGGAGGAAAAAAAAACATTGTATTTGAAGTCTGAGGGCTTGTGTTCAAACTGCTTCAGAAATCTGCAAGCCCTGTGATTCTCTGAGTCTCAGCTTTTTCAGCTGCAAAATAGGGACTTTGGATTGAATAGTCCTGAGGTCCCTTCCAGCTTTATATTTGTGCTTCTAGAAACATTTACCTCCCAGTACCAAGCCACCAGAGCTGTTACTGTGTACTGTAGCCTGAGGGCTGATATTCTTTTATTTGAAAGGCAATAGAAAGTACAAGATTGTGAATTAGAGGCTTTAACCAGATGAACTTTCCTAACATTGCCATCTAAACAACTTTAAAATAATGTCTCCAATCAGATTTTGGAGCAGCAGATCCAAGAAAAAGGCAGAGTGAGACATTTTTCTAGCCCATGAAAACTCAGGATTAGATTAGTTTAGGTAATATTGTCATCTTTATTATATTTCCTCGCCCTGTCCAAGAGCATTTAATATTTTTCCAATTAGTTAGATCAGACTTAATTTGTGTGGAAAGTGTTTTGTAGTTTTGCTCATAAAGTTTCTGATTTTCTCATGGCAGATAGATTCCTAAGTATTTTATACTATCAGTAGTTACTTTAAATGAAATTTCACTTTGTTAGTCTGACTGTTGGATTTTGTTAGTGACATATAAGAATGCTGATAACTTATGTGGGTTTATTTTGTATCCTGCAGCTTTGCTAAAGTTGTGGATTATTTCTAATAATTTTTTTAATAGAATCTCTGGGGTTCTCTAAGTATACTATCATGTCATCAGCAAAGAGTGATAATTTGGTTTCCTCATTGCCTACTCTAATTCCTTTCATCTCTTTCTCAACTCTTATTGCCAAAGCTAGCATTTCTAATATAATATTGAATAATAATGGTGATAGTGGGCCACCTTGTTTCACTCCTGATCTTATTGGGAATGGTTGCAGTTTGTCCCCATTACATATAATGCTTACTGCTGGTTTTAAATAGATGCTACTGATTATTTTAAGGAAAAGTTTATTTTCCCTAGACAATGGAGAGAAGGAGATAGAACCTTATGAAGGTCTGTACATAAAGGAGGGTTTGTTTTGTGCTGAAAGCCTTTTTTGAGGGGCTGTGTAAGCAAAAATAAACCCAATTGCAATTGATGTTCCTTCCTTGCATAGACTTTTATTAGTTTAGTAAAAAAATTTTTATGGCTAATAGTCAAGTACTTTTAATTTTTACTAATACCAACAGATTAATTTTTTCTCTCATAAATTTCACTTTTAATCAGTATTCCATGCTTAGAATAAGACTTTAAGCAAAGATAGCAATTGCAGTTTATTTTTATGTCTTTGACAGTCTGTATTTGCTTCAAATGTATGTCATCAATATTTTAATTAGTATTTATTTTATTATGTCAGATATTAAATTTGGATTTAAAAATAAAACTTTAAAATATTTTTTACCTTACTATATATTTTCTGCATCAGTTTTCTTGATGCTCATAGCATGTCTAACAACATAAAAAGTTAAATTTTATGTGGATATTTATTATGTGAATGTGGGTATTTTATCAGTGCTGAATAGTAACATGAAAAAAGATAAATTTGTTGAAAGTGAGGGAAATTTATTTACATAAATAGTATCATCTTGATATTATACAATTATAAAATTCTTGGAAGATAGAAAAATATCTCTTTCTGGATATAGAGAGGCTGAAGGTTCTTTTAGTTAAGAACACTTATGAAAAAAGAAAACTGTGGTAGAAGGGATTAGAAAGTGCTATTAAAAGGAATAATTTGGTTTAGAGGTTAATTTTAGCATTTTCAATTTTATCTTGATAACTTATGAAGAACAAGTACAATTATAAATAACAATATGTTGTATTGAAAACATTTTTCAATGTTTATGACATTGTTGTGACTAACTTACTTTTGTGGTTACTCTAAATAGATACTATGGATGTGAATGGTAATGCTTTTATGACTAGCACTGTGGTATGTTACTATATAGATGTCATTTTTGAACAAGGAAAAGTTGTGCAGAAATGAAAGGCAGTGTGGAATAGTAGGATAAGTGCTATATTTGAAATCAGTGGATTTGGATTCAAATGCTGCCTTTGCTACCTATATGACTGGGTAATTCATTTGAACTTTCTATACTACTGTTTACTTATCTTTAAAATGAAGGTGATATACTAAACGCCTTCTTGTAATGGGCTGAGGCTTGAATTGATGCACTGAGGTCCCAAGCACATAAGGCTAAATAGTAATTGGACCATACTCTATTAATATATATGTTTGGAGAAAGAATGTCCCCCACCCACTCTTTGTGCAAATCCTGATGTGTTGTATAGGAAATGACATTTTTGGTGGGTGGAGGCAGGGGAGTGGAAGAGGGAAGTGGAAAGAGAGGCTGCTGGCTAGCTTCTTGACACAGCTGTTCACATTGCTATTGTGACCTCCCTTCACCTCTGATCCCCCTTTCACCTGCAATCCCCCTTCACCTCTGCTGGCTGGCTTCCTGTCCCAGCTGCCCATATTGCTATCGCAATCCTTCTTCACCTCTACTGAGAATAAAAATTGAAGATTTTTCCCTTAACCTGAATTCCTGACTCTGGCTGATTTTAAATACACGGTCATCACACCTTCTAGCTCTAAATCTAAGACAATCTGAGATGACTCAAACTTTTTACTATGGATCTGAAAGTCTCAACTTAAAAGACCTTTCTATTAGAAAGACTACTGTTTTATACATATATATTTGCATATATGTATATATATATCTATATATATATCTGTGAGTAAGTATATATTAAATATTTACATATATATAGGAAAAATAGAAGAGAAAGGAAGAGGGAAGAGGGATGACCCAATGTCTTAGTAGATATAGGAGCTAGCCTTGGAGTTAGAAAAGTCTTTTATATTGAAGTCTACTTTCTGACACATGCTAAATATATAACTATAGCCAAGTTATTTAACTACTCGGTTTTCCAAGCACTTCTCTAAAATTTGTAGAACAGTTGCTGGCCTGCATTTGCAAAGGGTTTTCTCACCAAGAGTTTTTTACACTGAAGAAATTACAAGTCCAGACATTCATATGTTTGTATACACCCACCCACCCATACCCACACCCACACACGCGCACACACAGACACACACATATACGAGAGAGAGAGAGAAACACAGAGAGAGACAGACACAGAGAGAGAGAGAAAAGAAAGACAGAGTATTTCTTTCTCTCTGAAGAATATTCTATTGAATGAAATTCCTAAATAAGCTTTTTCAAATTATTTCTAAAAGGTCTTGGAAAATCCCATTTCTAATATTAATTTACACTATATATAGTCACTAATAAAATATAAGGAGGCTCAACACTTTGAAAATTGATCATATCTCTATATTTTTAAAAAGTAATCACTAAAATAATAAGGATGTGGGTTTATATTAAGAGATAATGGTAAATTGATTTTCTAATGGGATTTTTAGGACTTCTTACAATTAGTTGTTTTTATATAAAAGACACTTTTAACATGTTGTGTCAAAAATTATGACTATTAAAGAAACATATTTGAGGGAGGATGCTAAATGGTGCAATAGATAGAGTGTCAGGTCTGACGTGAGGAAAACTCCAAATCTAGCCTCAGCCATTTATTTATTGTTTGATCCTGGACAACTCACCTAACTCCGTTTGCCTCAGTTTCCTAATCTGTAAAGTGGTGATAATCAGATCTATATCCCAGGGTTACAGTGCAAACGAAATGAGGTATTTGAAAAATACTTACTGTAATACTTTGCACCTAGTAAGTGCTATGTAAATATTAGTAATTATTTTTCATCATTATTATTATTTATATGACATATGATATATTATGTGATTTATATTTTCATCATTATTATTTTCTAGATTTCTAGATGGTTTTCTAGATAATCATCATCTCCTTTCTGTTGTACTTTATCACTTGCATATATGTATGTGTGTATTTATACACAGAGTAAGAGGGAGTGAGAGGAGAGGAAAGGAAAGGAAGGAGAGGAGAGGAGGGGAAATAAGGGAAGTGAAGGGGAAGAGAAGAGAGGAAGAATGATTTACTTTGAACTCTCATATTTATTTGTCTCCTTTTTGAATTTTTCCATACTATTATGTTATACAATTATCAAATAAAATTTAAACAGTGATTTCTTTGAAAATCACTTGCATTCAAAAATATGTCCAGAAAAATAAATTTTATAGAAAAAATTACTTTTTAATCTAAAGGGACTCTCTTTTAATGGAGCATATGAATAATGGTGAAACAATTTGTATTTCATAGAAATATTTATAATATATTTCTTACTTTAACACTTTAAGTTACAAATGAAAATATTTTATAATAGGAAACAATCTTTAAAGGCAAAGTTCACGTTGAGGTAAATTTTATTCATATGAAATACATGCCCCCTAGATGAAAGGTTTTCAGTTAAATGCCCCTCAAATGCCCATTTGAAAAGTACCAATTTTTTATGAGTGTCTTAAAATACTTTCAGCAGTAGTATATTGCTGCAATATTAGAAAGAACTAATAATTTTGAAGACGATAGAATCAATTGAGATTTCCATGAAGATAGAATTAAAAGAAAACTCTTTCCTCAATACCCTTTTCTATCTCCATGCGTGGCAACAAATTAATGAGGTAGGAGAAAGCCAGGAGTACCGATGATTTTTTTTTTTAACTGTGCTCTCTGTTCTCAGTGGAAGAAAGAAAGGCTTCTCTTCTGACCAGGGTAAAAGTATGTCTCTTTTTTAATTTTAGCTGGAACGTGGAGGAAGCCAAGGAAGCCAGGAGGCAGAGATGAAAGGGGAGCTCATTCCATGCCTAGGGAACAGTTGAAGAAAAGTATCATATTTGGGAGTTGAAGTGTCTTGTTTTAGGAACAGTAAGGAGTCCATTAGCACTAGATCTCACAGAGTAGGAGACTAGGAGTGTGTAAGGTATAAGACAGATAAGGTGGGAAAGCCAGGATATGAAGACCTCTGATGACAAGCAGATGATTTTATCCTGAAATTAATGGCCACTGGAATTTATTGAGGGGTTTTGAGGAAGGGGGCGGAGGGAGAGTGATGTGGTCAAATGTACTTTAGGAGATTATTTTGAAAGCTAAATGGATAGATTGTCAGAACAACCAGTAGGCATGTGAATTGTCCAGGTGATAAAAGCTTCTATCACAATAGTTGCATTGTTAGAAAGCTAAAATTTAAAGTTGTTGGTAATAAACTGGATTATTAACTGGATAGTGTAGTGAGAATCTGAGGAATCAAGGATGAAGAAAAGTTGTTTTGGATTAGCTGAATGGTCCTTTTCTTCAATGTCAATAATAAAGGATTTATTTATTTGGGAAAGGATGAAGGGGATTAGCTCATTAATGTAAGGTTAAATTACTATTCCTCATGTGTACAATCCAGCTACTTTCTCTATTCCCCTTAGTTGTGTGTGTGTGTGTGTGTGTGTGTGTGTGTGTGTGTGGAAACTTTGGATATTGCTAATTCACTTATTCTCACATATAAACAATATGTTTTCTCTTTTTAATGTTTTTTTGTTCCAATTAATTTCAACAACTGAATATAGATTTCCCTCCACCTCTCCAGCATTATTATTTCAGTAATTGTGTTCTTTATAAGATACTTGATGTATGGTTACTCAATCCCTATTAGAATCAGACAAACATGTTCTTAAATTTTAGAAAGAATATGATTTTCTCTTTGTGCATGTGTATATACATATATATGTACATACATATATGTGTATACGCACACATATACACATTAAATTAAAGTCAACAAACATTTATTAAGTAATCTACTATGAGCTAATCAATGTGTTAAATTTTGGTGCTGCAAAGAAAGGCAACAAGCAAAGAAAAACATTTTTCTGGATCATTTCCCATTTTTCATTTCGATTATTTGTTTAAATGTTTAAGACACAGAAACCTTATTCTTCTACAGTAAAATATTTTTCTTGATAAAAAAAAAACCAAGAATTGTTATGCATTAAATGTAGTAAAAGTACCAAATAACACCATAAAGAATAAGATGGATTTTACAGGACATCCTAAAAGTTTTAGTGAAGCTCTTAAACTACACTAAGGCTTTCTGAATATTCGGTATTTTTAACAGTCAGATCAATTAATTAATAAACATTTATGAAGCACCTACTGTGTGCCATACAGTCAAATCACCAATCATATCAAGCTTGGTGATATCAGTATCACCAAGATAATAAGTACTACTGTATGCCAGGTATTGTGCTAACTACAAATACAAATAAAGGGGAGGCGATGCCAAGGAGCTCACAAACTAATGGGGGGAAACCAGGCAGACCATTATGTAAAAACATGATATATTAGAGTATTATATGCAACTATGTACAAAACATAAATTAGAGACAATCAAGAAAGAAAACATTAGCATTAAGGGGATAAGGGAAAGCTTTCTATAGACAGTTAGATTTTATCTGGGAAACCAGAAGATAGAGATGAGGAGGGTGAAAATTCCAAGCATGGAATACAGCCAGTGATGCTGCATAGAGTTGTGTTGGGGTATTTGTGTGAGGAACATTAAGCGGGTAAGTGTAACTAGCTCACAAATTATTTGTGAAGACAGAATGTCAGAAAACTGGAAAGAGAAAGGTTATGAAGAGGCTTAGAAGCCAAACAGAATTTTATAGTTAAATTTTGAGGGTAATAACGAGGCTCTCAAGTATAATGAATATTCAGCTGACATAGTCTGTCTTACATTTTCAGAAGATGACAGCTGAAGGGAGAAGGACTTAATACAAGTAGACCAACCAGTGAAGTATTACAGTCATTCAGCTGTGAGGTGATGAGGCCCTGTATCACAATGTCAGCAACCTCAGAGTAAACAAAGAGTTCAAAAAATACAATCCCAGAGATGAGGGAGGTTGAGTTGACAAAGCTTTGCAGATGACTGATTCTAGGGAATGAGGGAGAATGGGGAGTTGAGAATAATAAATATACTGTGAGCCTGAGTGAATGTAAGGAATGTGGTGCCCATGCGCTAATAGGAAAGTTAAAAAGAGGAAAATGTGGGGTAAAGAAATGAGTTTAAATTTGAATACAGTGAGTCTAAGATGTCTATATTACGTTACATTTGAGCTGTCCAATCAGTGGCGATTACTAATAATAATAGCTAACATTTATGTAGCAAACTCCGTGTGACAGGTATTTTATAAATATCTCATTTGTTTCTTATAGCAATCCTTAAAAGTAGATGCTATTATCTTCCTATTTTATAGAGGAGGAAGACAAAGCAAATAAAAAGGACAACTGTGTCCAGGTTCTTCACACATCTAGCAAATGATTGAGGCCCAATGTAATATTTAGTGTACAATGCAGCTGCTCAATGTGTACTTGTTGAGATGAGATAAGATAGTGGAGGGAGTAGGAGCAGATAGAGCTACATAGTAATAGAACTGAAAATCATCTTACCTAGGGATAAATGGGACAAAGGACAGAGCCTGGGAAAAATGGGTAAATGGCTAACAGATACATAGTCTACATGAAGATCCAGGAAAGGACACTGGGCAGGATTGGTCAGAGAAATAGCAGAACCAGCAGAAAGTGGTAATTATTGGTCTTAACTTGAAACTCTTTTCAATTTCATCTCTTGTTTCTGAAAATCTTTCTGTAATACATTAATATAGTTTTCTACTTTTAATATTATAATGAACAAAATGTAACTGCTCTTTGATGATGGCATTTTTAGAGTTGATTTTAAGATTCAGTGGTCATTATACTTTAGGATATTGGAGGGAAGCTGTTGAGAATAAATTGCTGTTAATGTCACTGTTTTCATAAAAATAGTTTTCAATTCTCACTATTTGATATTTGCAGTTAATTGGACTTTATTTGGAGGGGATTTGTAGTTTTACAACTTTGAAGCATATCTTGTAAGTTAACTATAGAATATTTGAAAACAATCCCTATATTCATTGGCATTTAAAATAATTTAGGAAAAATAACAAAACAAGTCTAGACTTAAAAAACTATAAATTATATATTTTGAAAAAGAACTATCACTCTTTATTGATGATATGATGGTATACTTAGAGAATTCCAGAGATTCTACTAAAAAGTTATTAGAAACAATCCGCACCTTTAGCAAAGTTGCAGGATACAAAATAAACCTACATAAATCATCAGCATTCTTATATATAACTAACAAAATCCAACAGTTAGAGTTACAAAGAGAAATTCCATTTAAAGTAACTACTGATTGTATAAAATGTTTAGGAATCTCTCTGCCAAGGGAAAATCAGAACCTTTATGAGTAAAACTACAAAATACTTTCCACACAAATTAAGTCTGATCTAACCAACTGGAAAAATATTATAGGCTCTTGGATAGGGCGAGCAAATATAATAAAGATGACAATACTATCTAAACTAATCTATTTATTTAGCGCTATACCAATCAGACTCCCAAAACACTATGTTGATGACCTAGAAAAAATAACAACAAAGTTCATATGGAAAAACAAAAGGTCAAGAATTTCAAGGGAATTAATGAAAAAAAAAATGAAATGAAGATGGCCTAGCTGTACCAGATCTAAAATTATATTATAAAGCAGCAGTTATTAAAACCATCTGGTACTGGCTAAGAAATAGACTAGTTGATCAATGGAATAGGTTAGGTTCAAAGGACAAAACAGCCAATAACTTTAATAATTTAGTGTTTGACAAACCGAAAGTCCCCAGTTTTTGGGATAAGCACTCAGTATTTGACAAATATTGCTGGGAAAATTGGAAATTAGCATGGCAGAAACTAGGCATTGACCCACACTTAACACCATACACCAAGATAAGGTCAAAATGGGTTCATGACCTAGGCATAAAGAATGAGATTATAAATAAATTGGAAGAGCATAGGATAGTTTACCTCTCAGACCTGTGGAAGAGGGAGGACTTTATGACCAAAGAAGAACTAGAGATCACTATTGACCACAAAATAGAAAATTTTGATTATATCAAATTGAAAAGTTTTTGTACAAACAAAACTAATGCAGAGAAGATTAGAAGGGAAACAAACTGGGAAAACATTTTTACAGTCAAAGGTTCTGATAAAGGCCTCATTTCCAAAATATCTTGACTCTAATTTATAAGAAATCAAGCCATTCTCCAATTGATAAATGGTCAAAAGATATGAACAGACAATTCTCAGATGAAGAAATTGAAACTATTTATAGACATATGAAAATATTCTCCAAATCATTATTAATCAGAGAAATGCAAATTAAGACAACTCTGAGATACCACTACACACCTGTCAGATTGGCTAGAATGACAGGGAAGGATAATGCAGAATGTTGGAGGGGATGTGGGAAAACAGGGACACTGACACATTGTTGCTGGAGTTGTGAACACATCCAGCCATTCTGGAGAGCAATTTGGAACTATGCTTTGTGCATACCCTTTGACCCAGCAGTGTTTCTACTGGGCTTACACCCCAAAGAGATACTAAAGAAGGGAAAGGGACCTGTATGTGCCAAAATGTTTGTGGCAGCCCTGTTTGTAGTGGTTAGAAGCTGGAAAATGAACGGATGCCCATCCATTGGAGAATGATTGAGTAAATTGTGGTATATGAACGTTATGGAATATTATTGTTCTGTAAGAAATGACCAGCAGGATGAAGACAGAGAGGACTGGCGAGACTTACATGAACTGATGCTAAGTGAAATGAGCAGAACCAGGAGATCATTATGTAACTCAACAATGATACTGTATGAGGATGTATTCTGATGCAAGTGGAGCTCTTCGATAAAGAGAGCTTATTCAATTTCAGTTGATCAAGGATAGACAGAAGCAGCTACACCCAAAGAAAGAACACTGGGAAATGAGTGTAAACTGTTTTTCTTCCCCGGGTTATTTCTACCTTCTGAATTCAATTTTCCCTGTGCAAAAAGAAAACTGTTTGGTTCTACACACATATATTGTATCTAGGATATACTGTAACTTATTTAACATGTAAAGGACTGCTTGCCATCTGGGGGAGGGGGTGGAGGGAAGGAGGGGAAAAATCGGAACAGAAATAAGTGCAAGGGATAATGCTGTAAAAAATTACCCTGGCATGGGTTCTGTCAATAAAAAGTTATTTAAAAAAAAGAAAAAGAAAAAGAACTAATATTAGTAGGTAAAGAACAAATTTTATTTATTTTAAAGATCTTCAGTGATTAGAGTCATATGTATTCTTAAGCAAAACAATCAAAATGAATGTTTCAGTTTTCTGAACTAAAATGTGACTAAAATACTGACTTGGGAAAAATTATAAGTAAGATATTTTGGTAGTTGCAGAAGAACAAAGCAGTTCAATTTTAGTTATAGTGTTTATATTGTGACATCACCTTGCCAAGAAAATGAGAATGAGTGTGATCATCGATTATTATATAACCTTCACTAACTTGTGTATGTAGCAATATTACTTGTCTAAAATTCATAGACACTATAATTCATGTATTCAAAAGCAGCAGTATAAAATATTTTTAAAAATCTGAAGATTGTGTTGTGCAAAGGAAATAGCATCCAATTTAAAAAATCTTGCCAGACACATTAGATTTGGTTCAATTCTGTCTTCTTTTCTAGTTGATCCTCTTATTTCAATTTTGCTATTTCGCCTAATTTTTTTTTACATATTTAAATTGCAGTTATTTTGAAACTTAACTTTTAAACAATTGTCAGTTGGGCACAGCCACGCCCATACATCAAGCGTGGGCTGCCATTGTCTCATTCCAACTTCATGCTAACGCTTGGATGCCAAGGCCAGGGAGCCAACATTGAACATCCTGGCACCTCGCTGGCCCTGCCAACAGCTGCCCCTTACCCAGGAGCTGGGCAGTAACAATTGCCTTGGAACCTCCCCGATTATATGTCAGCTTCCCACTAGGCCAGCCCTTCAGGGACAGCAACCTGCCTGCTCCCCGTGGACACCCCCCAGGGAAGGCAGCAGCGGTCAGTAATGTGCCCAGTACATAAGATCCCCTCCCTGGCCAAGCCAGCAACATGAGAGGGACATACTGAGGGTCGGCCAGTCAAAGGTAATAGTACCCACCTCTGCAGGTCAGCTGAATCCCATTTTCTCCAGGCCCTTGTCTTGTAATCAGCTACAATGCATTTAGGGTTTCCCTCGTTGTGACTGATTCATGCAATGAGGTTATGGGGGACTTTGGCTCTTGTAAGAGAGCCACAGGCATTGTCATTAAGAAACTTTGGGGAGAGGAGGAGTCATTGAACACGGGCAAGTCCCGGGAATTTTTTTTTTTTTTTTAGGGAGTTGATTAATAGCTTGTTCTATTTCTTTCTGTGAAATGGTACTATTTAAGCAATTTAATTCCTCCTCTGATAATCTGGGAAGCCTATATTTTTGGAGGTAGTCATCCACTTCACTTAGGTTATCAAATTTATTGGCATAAAGTTGGGCAAAGTAACTCCTTATTTTTTCTTTAATTTCTTCTTCATTAGTGGAAAGTTCTCCCTTTTCATTTTTAAGACTACTAATTTGATTTCCCTCTCTCCTTTTTCTAATCAGATTTATCAAAGGTTTATCAATTTTATTGGTTTTTACATAAAACCAACTCTTAGTTTTATTTATTAGTTCAATAGTTTTTTTTTTTACTTTCTATATTATTAATTTCTCCTTTTAGTTTTAGGATTTCAAGTTTAGTAATTGATTGGGGTTTTTTAATTTGGTCTTTTTCTAGCTTTTTAAGTTGCAGGCCCAATTCATTGATCTTCTCTTTCTCTATTTTATTCAAGTAAGCCTCTAAGGATATAAAATTTCCCCTTATTATCACTTTGGCTGCATTCCATTAATTTTGGTATGATGTCTCACCATTGTCATTACCTTGAGTGAAATTATTAATTGTGTCTATAATTTGCTGTTTCACTCAATCATTCCTTAAGATGAGATTATTTAGTTTCCAATTACTTTTTGGTCTATTTACACCTAACTTTTTGTTGAATGTAGTTTTTATTGCATTGTGATCTGAAAAGAAAGAATTTACTATTTCTGCCTTCCTGCATTTAATTTTGAGGTCTTTATGTCCTAATACATGGTCTATTTTTGTGTAGGTAACATGAACTGCTGAGAAGAAAGTACACTCCTTTCTGTCACCATTCAGTTTTCTCCAGAGATCTATCATACCTAATTTTTCTAATATTCTATTTACCTCTTTAATTTTTTCTTATTTGTTTTGTGATTTGATTTATCTAAATCTGAGAGTGCAAGATTGAGATCTCCCACTATTATAGTTTTGCTGTCCATTTCTTCTCGCAACTCTCTTACCTTCTCCTTTAGGAAGTTAGATGTTATACCACTTGGTGCATATATGTTTAATACTGATATTGCTTCATTATCTATAGTACCCTTTAGCAAGATATAGTTTCCTTCCTTATCTCTTTTAATTAGATCAACCTTTGCTTTTGCTTGTTCTGAGATCAGGATGGCTACCCCTCCTTTTTTGACTTCACCTGAAGCATAATTGATTCTGCTCCAGCCTTTTACCTTTACTCTGTATGTATCTGAAATGACTGAAAAAAACTCATAATCTTTTGATCTTTGTTGGTTCTTCTCTTGAAATATAAACAATAAGAATTTACTTCATAAGGCAATTTTGTGATTTATAGTAATCTTAACATTTAAAAATGTAAACTTTAATAAGTTTACATAAGTGCAGCATGTGGCAGGGAAAAAAACATTGAATTTGACATGTCATTGACAAGGGCATCATAGAGGATAGTTCTTCATTGCTTAGAGTTTGGGATTGAGCTAAATGGCCTTGAAGAGGCCTTGAAGGTCTTTTTCTAACTCTATGATACGATGACTCTGTAATTCTATTTTTGTCATTAAAATTTTATTGTTTCTATTAAAAAAAAAGAAAAGATCTTAACATAATAGAACCCTTTTTTTAAATTTGTAAATATGGATGTTATAATTGACTCCTTCCTTCACAAGGTTGTTGTTAGGAAAATACTTTGTAATCTGAAAAGAAATTATATGTGTGGCTTAACATCATCACCAATATATTGTATAATTTTTAGCATTTTTTTAGTTTCAATGCCGTCACTTTTGTAATATTTACATAATAATTGCAAATTAAAGGTTGAGCTTGTACTACTGTTTCTAAATATAAATAAAAAAAGAATGAGGCTCTTCATTTTTAAACTAATGGTTTTTATACCTGGGACTAATTCTTAATCTGATAGAGAAAGTAACTGAGAAAGTAATTATGAATTTTGTTCCATTGGATTGACTTTATAAATGTCTTATCACTTTATTAATATAAATTATCACATATTTTAAAGTGAGATACTTTTTTTAAGGAAGGTGCTAATAGTAAATTTATTACACTATTTTAAAATTTAATATAAAATCTTGGTATAGATTTTTATTCCAGTTTATCCAAATTTGAGAAAGAAGGTATTTTTAAAGAGTTAAAATTTTAATACTATATTTTAAAAATTCTATCGTATTCTTATTATTGTAGAATAAAGTAACCTCATCCCTAATAGAAATGGAAAATATTAGAAACAAATAAGTACATGTCTTACACAGGGAAAATCACTCTACTGAATTTTTAATTCATGTAAAAATTGTCATTCTATGTCAAGCCAAATGTTCTCTTTCCCTAGGATGATGTACTGTATTTTTTTGTTTGTTTCTGTAATCATCGGCCACTGTCTATATCTGGCCACTGTTCCCAGATGGCTCTGAAGGAGAAAGTGAAGCAGGTTACCTTGTGCAACCTTCCCTCACTTAAAATCTATTCACTTGCATGTCATGGCATCACTTCCCTGATATCACAGTCATTTTTTAGAACAAAGGACAATGCAATCACAACAAGGGAAATTATTAGAAATTTCCGGTTCTAAGGTCTTATTTATTTATAAGATGTTCTCATCACAAAATAATAGCTCTGTCACTTTAAAAGTAGCTTCTAAAATATGATCCAAGATGTGTAATTATTGATATTCGAGTTATTTTTCACAGAAAATTGAATTTTAGCTTAGCAATGCTTAAGTTAAAAATCAGCATTAATGAGTAAATTCTAAATTTCAGCCAGTGCCTGTTTTCAAGATGTTTTGTGTACATTAAAATTACTTTATTTATCAGATTTTAAGGATAGAATAATAAAAAGTGGACAGGAAATAGTTTGGAAAATATGTATGTGAAAAGTAATATCTGATAAATATACACAATTAATTTTAAATGAAAGAATTTCTTCCTTAAAGAACTCAATAATAACATAAATATAATTTTATTATGAATAAATCTGTTTTATTGTTTGTCAATATAATTGTTGTAAATGATTGTATCTATTAACTTTGAATGAGTTACTGGGGATTTTTGAAGAAATGTATGGCAGTGAAAACCAGAAGGAGCTTCATGATTAAAATAGGTAAATATTTCATTCATACTTTCTAGGGATTACTAGGGATTACTTTTATGCTATCTTCTATGTTACTATGAATGCATATTTTACTATTCTTTCTTTCTTTCTTTTTTTGGTGCTGAGACATTTGGCATTAAATGACTTGCCCAGGGTAACACAGCTAGGAAGTGTTAAGTGTCTGAGAGCAGATTTGAACTCAGGTTCTCCTGACTTCAGGGTTGGTGCTCTATCCACTGTGCCACTTAGTTGCCCAGTATTTTACTATTCTTTTGGAATGTATTTTCATAAACAAAGTATTCATGTCTTAATGTTCTAGAATGGGCCATTTTCATTATTCTTAAAAACTAACATTAAATACATTATCTATATTTCATAATATAAGAGAATAATTAAGATGTTGAGACATATATTAAATCATTCACGTTTGGTCAGACAATGGAATGTGAGTGGGTATTTGTTAAAAATGATGACAACTGAGGACATGTGATACATTACTTCAAAAAGACATCTCGTTGCTTTAAAAAGTTATAAGTGTATGGATATGTGAATCAGAAGAAAATGATTTTTTAAAAAAATAATTCTAGTTACTGTCTCTGTCATACATGTAGGCTTATATACATGTTAATTGAGATATTAATAATAATGTAACTTGTCATCTTAGGGGAGGGATTGTTTTTTTAGTTTGGATACAGTATTATATATAAATTAATAATGTTCTTGTCCTGAATATTATCTTCCTTTTCCATTGTACATATTAAGCAAGATTAAATAATTTCTTCAGTATTTTCTAAAATAGTTTAAAATATGTAAAATATTTTATTAAGGAAATACAAAATATCTGAGCATATGCAAGAATATTCGGTTTTGGCTCACATCCACATTCTATCAAAACCTTTCATTTACTTAGTCATCACTTCCATTTTCAGTTATCTCTATAAGGTTGAATTTCTTATATGTTTTTGTTGTTGTAAGTACAAATGTTCAGTTTTTTCTTCCCATTAATGTCAAATTTATTTAAAATGAGGGATCAGTCCCCATTAGTGGTTTAAATTCTTTAAAAAATTTTTCCTTCCATGATGAACTTGTTGTATTTAAGGAAGGAATAGTGTATCTCAATTATTAAATGGGTGGTAGAGAAAAAGCACGTATTTATTGGGTTTAAAATACCAATATAGTTGAACAGTATTTCATGTTGACATATTTTATTTATAAATAACTTTATTTGATGTAGCTTTTAATAATAATAACAGTTTTTGATATTTGCTCAATATTTATTCATTATTTATTTTCATTTGAAAAATGTTTCTCTATTCAATTGTGATTTAAGGAATAATCAATTTTTATTAACTTCATTCAAATTAATAAATTAACAGATAATATAAATTTTATTTGTATGTTCTTTATTAGGACTTAGATAAAAAAAAGGCATAATCACAATGACAACAGTTTGGGGAACATTTCTCTTGAGAGTGTAACTTCTCTGTTCTTTCACTAGGCCCTTGTGTCTACGTCTAAGCCAATAGTAAATATGTGGTGAGCTCAAACAATGAAGCCTAGGAATCCAATGGATATTATTGCTCATACAATTCCCATATAACCAAAAGATTCTTTTTTGCCTGCATGCTAATGGACAAGGACTATTTGAAGGAAATTTCAGTATCTTCCTTCAGTTTTTGTTCTCATCTTCCTACTCACAGCATTGAAATGTAGATTATTTGATTATGAACAAACAGCTGTCAAAGGGATGGAATTTTGAATATGAGGTCAAAAGTTTAGGTAAAGGTTGTTTTAGGTTTATTGGGCCCTATAAAATAATTACAATATTTTTTACATGTAAGTATTTACACCTTCTTACTAGTTTTCTAAATACATGGATCCTGATAAGAAAATGCTTATGGACTTGAGAACCTCACGATAATTCAAGAAGTATTTTGTTTTGTTTTGTTTTGATTTGTTTCAGATGGAAAAAAAAACATATACTCTTTAATTTATTAAAAAGATAAATCTATAGAAAAAATTATTGACACTATTAGATATGAAGTAAGTGCTTGTTCAGCATTTTGATTTTCATCACTCTAATTTTTTAAAAACTTCTGGGGTTTTGCTAAATATATATTGTATACTAATAAAAATAATAACCTGAAAAATATATTGAATTGGAAGCCTACTGCTAAGTTGGTGTTATCCGTAGTTTGGCACTATTATCTTTGTCAAAGTTTTTCATTGTTTTCTATGGATTATATAGATTTTGCCTTGTCAAACTTAAAGAAGCATCAAAGAATAGTATACTTATGGAATATGTCTACATACTAAAATAATATGTCCACATATTCTTATAGGAATAAACATATGGTGTTAGTAATCTCAGTGTTTGTTATTTGAATGTATCTCTTTTGAACCTTTTAAGTTAAATCAGTGAAACCATAAAACTATAATAATGTATGAGATATTTTTTTCTCTGTTTGGACTTTTGTGTTTCAAATATTTTTACTGGGTCCAGTAAAATTTAGTGGAGAGAGCAATGACTTGGTGATCAGGAGACCTGAACTATATTTCTGGCTCTGCCACTGACTAATTATGACCTTGGGTAAGTTATTTAATTTCTATGTATCTTGATTATTTAACTATAATCACATAAGCAATGAGGTGTGAAGATAGATGAATGCTTTTACTTTGTTTTTATCTATAGATGAAAGTCATTTTGTGTCAGTTATAATATAAAATTACACAAGTAATTCTGAAACTTTAGTAGAGCAATTATACCATTTTATCTAAACATTTTCTACATTTCTCAAATATAGTTTCTGTTATTTGTTTTTTTATGTCCTTGAGAACTTTTTTTTCCTTTTGTCCTTATTGGTATTTTATTTTTAATAACATGCAATGATAGTTTTAACATTCATCTTTGCAAGGTTTTGAATTTCAATTTTTTCTCTTTCCTTCCAACTTTCCCAACATTATACATATATAATCATGTTAAACATATTTCACATTAGTAATGTTGTGGAAGAAGAATAAGAACAAAATGGAAAAACCATGAGAATTTTTTTAAAGACAAAAAAAAAAATAAAATGGTGTGCTTAATCTGTTTTCAGACTCCATAGTTCCTTCTCTGGATGTGGATAATGTTTTCCATCATGAATCTTTTGGAAGGGTCTTGAATCTTTATATTGCTGAGAAGAGCTAAGTCTTGTTGATCATCACATAATGTTGCTGTTCTCATATGCAATATTCTCTTGGTTCTGCTTACCTTTCTCAGCATCAGTTCATTTAATTCCTTCCAGGTTTTTCTGAAATCCACCTGCTCATCACTTATTATAAACCAATAGAATGTCATTATATTCATATACCACAACTCATTCAGCTATTCTCCAGTTGATGGACACCCCAACAATTTCTAATCATTTGTCATCACAAAAAGAGCCACTATAAATATTTTTGTACATGTGGATCCTTCTATGTTTTTTACGCTATTTTGAGATACAGATATAGTGGTAATATTTATGAATCAAGGGCATTAATAGTTTTATATCCCTTTATACACTTCCAAATTGTTCTCTAGAATGATTGGTTCAGTTCACAACTCTGCTGCTTATACATTAATGTTCCAGTTTTCCCAAATCATCTCCAAATTTTTCATTTTCCCTTTTTTAACATACTAGCCAATCTCATAAATGTGAGGTGGTACTTCAGAATCATTTTACTTTGCATTTCTCTAATAAATAGTGATTTAGAGTATAGCTTTAATTTCTTCATCTGAAAATTGCCTGTTCATAACTTTTGACCATTTATCAGTTGGTGAATGACTTGTATTCTTATAAATTTGACTCAGTTTTCTATATGTTTGAGAAATGATGCCTTTATCAGAGACATTTACTGTAAAGATTATTTCCCAACTTTTTGATTTCCTTCTAATCCTGGTTGTATTGGTTTTGTTTGGGCAAAAGGCTTTTAATTTAATGCAATCAAAATTATCCATTTTGCATTTATATTTTTGCTTAATATTGATCAATTTTCATCAGTAGTAAGTCAAACCCCCTAACAATGCTTTCATCTTTATCAGTTGTTCATTCACCTTTTTCATTTTGGATCTTGGGCATTTAAGTTTTTTCTTTGTTTTCTTGCAATTCAATTGGCCAGTTATCTTTTAGTTCTCTCCCCCACATGCTCCCCACCCCGCCATAAATCCCCAGCTCCTAATCTTTATTTTTTCTTAGCTCAGCATTGAGCATTTTTCACTTATTTTTCAAGGTGGCTTTTAGTTTTATATATAGTTATATAGCTATATGTATATGTGTGTGTGTATGTATATGTATATATAGAGAGTTATACAGCATACATACATATATATGTGTATATATATACACATACATACATACATATATATGTATATATTCTCCCAGTTTGTTACTTTGAGTTCTCTCCCTCTTTCCCCCTCAGCAGTAACTGTAGCAAGCACAACTATAACAAATACTGCAAATACAACCCACAGAAGCAGTCACAACAAAGCTTTGCCTGCATCCCTCAGATCTTGGACAGCACTTAGGCCCAGGGGGGCTTGCTTTCTGAATCTCTGTGGTTTTTTGGGGGAATACCTTAGGCTGCTAGGGCCGGGGTGGGGGGACAAGGAGAAAGAAGAGTAAGGGAACAAGTCAATCCTTCATCCTAAGGAATTCATTGTTTTCCAGTCCTGGAGTCAGCAACCAACTTAATCTCAACAGTCCCTAGGCTACACCAAATACCAAAGTTCTAAAGCAGGGGTGTGCTATTCCATTTGAATAATGATTGAATATCACACAGATAACACAGGCAAGTGATCTTCTTTTTCTCTCTTTTAAAGTATCAGGATACAAAACAATCGCAATAAAATAAACAAAAATAATGAACATCATTTAAATCTTGTACAGAATGGAAATGACTAATTTATGAGAATCAGCCATTTCTAATGAAACAGTATTACCATTTTCTATTTTATACACGCGCAGGTGCTTACACACACACACACACACACACACACACACACACACACATCTCTCTTCATCTAAAACACCATAAGGGTTAATTGCACAAATATAAAGGGTGCAAACACTTCGTTTGTGGATTCTGAATCTGAAACCATAGAAATATTACCACACCATTGTACAGCAGCATAGCTAGGTTCAGAACTGTGGATAGGAATAGAATGCAAGCAACCTAGGTTCAGTAATTTTTCAGGGGAAGCAGAGAGAGACATAGAGACAGAGAAAGAGAGAGACAAAGACAGAGACACAAAAACAGACAGAAAGAAGCAGAGAGAGAGGCTGAGAGAAACAAAGAGAAAGAAAAAGACTGTGAGAAAGATAGAATGCTGAACTGGTGAAAAAACGAAACACTGTTTATAAAATAAATTAATTAAAAATAAGACTGATCCTTTGGGGAAAACTTTATTACTCAGCCAGATAAACTTATCTCTGAAGAGAGTAGGCAAAGTTCTAAGAAGGAGGGAGAATAGGTGTGCAGATGTTAATTGGGAAGAAAAGGCAGCTCTTGTTACATGCCCTCAAAGTGTGATTAATCAATTGTTTATCCCCTTCTTGTGGTTAGTAATCAAAGAAAAGTAAAGTTTAAGTTAGCCCTGATAGTCTCAGGCACTGGACATGTTTGTAGGAAGAATGGCTGTTTAACTGAAATTTCAGAAGCATAATAATAATAGTAATAATAAATAATAAATGTATCTCCTCCTGGCAGTAATTGGAGTTTCCCTTGGAGTAAGTAGGGGAAGAGAATCTAGAATGTTTTTGCTTCCTTCAAACTGCACTGACATAGCCAAACTCTAGAGAGTTTAACTGATTTTCCTGAGATTATACTAGTATAGTATATTGATACTATAAGTCAAAATTATGATTCCACCTCACATCATTTCACTCTAAATTCTGAATTCTTTCTACCATACCATAATGCCTTATTCTAATTATCCCTCTCAGGCACCATCTGTGACTCATACTTTACTATTAAAAAAGTATGACTCTCATCAAGACATTCAAAGCTGTCCTGTCTCTCTTCTATCTTTCCAGCCTTATTTCACATTACTTCCTTCTGCTTACTCTATATACCAGTCATTCATTCAATTAACATTAATTATCTATTACATGGCAGGCAGTCTGCTAAGCACCAGAGATACAGACATGAAAAATACAGTTTTTATCTTCGAGGAGTTACAATTTTATACAATATGCAAAAAGAAACTAAAAAGGAAAATGATAAAGATGTAGTTCAAAGTATGATTGCCAGGTTGGAAATGAAGGGATGGTTATATGGAAGTCCTTTAAATGGGGGCTTTGGGAGGAGTTTTTTGTTCCTCCTTCCAACCATCCAATCAGAGATAGAGGGTACTAAGGGTGCCAAGGCTGGTACAAACTGGAAGGATGATTCTGGAGCATGATTTTATCAGATGAAGAGTAAGAGATGATAAGGTTCCTGGAAATGTGATATAGTATAGCCCAAAGGAGTGTAGCCAAGTGGCAACACAGACCATTATCCAAGCTTTTTCTACCTTCATTTGCACAGTCTATCTCCCTTTCTAGAACAAATTTCTTTCAAATAACTGCTCATGAAAATCTTTTCCTTTTAAAATCCTTTCCATCTCAGAGAATCTCCTACATTAATCTGACATATTAATAAAACCCTGATCCTTCTAGATAAAGTGATACATTCTCAGATCTCATGGACCACCCTGTTTGGTCTCTCAGATGAATAAACTTGCATTCTGCTTTGTTGATTTATTTGCATCTATATATGATCTCATCTTTAAGAAGATAACTTCTTACTAGGCATTGATCCATACTTAACACCATATATCAAGATAAGGTTGAAAGGGTTTCATAATCCAGACATAAAGAATGGCATTATACACAAATTAGAAGAACATAGGATTGTTTACCTTTCAAATTAGTGGAGGAAGAAGGAATTTGTGACCAAAGAAGGACTGGAGATCAGTACTGATCACAAAATAGATAATTTTGATTATATTAAATTAAATTAAATTTTTTTGTACAAACAAAATGAATGCAGACAAGATTAGAAGGGCAGCAATAAAGTGGGAAACCATTTTTACATTCAAAGATTTTGTAAAAGGCCTCATTTCTAAAATATACAGAGAATTGACTCAAATTGATAAGAATTCAAGCCATTCTCCAATAGATAAATGGTCAAAAGATGTGGACAGACAATTTTCAGATGAAGAAATTGAAACCATTTCTAGTCATATAAGAAGGTGCTTCAGATCATTATTGGTCAAATGCAAATTAAGACCATTCTGACCCACCCCTACACACCTGTCAGATTGGCTAAGATGACAGGAAACAATAACTAATATTGGTCAACAATGTTGCAAGGAAAACCAGGGCGCTGCTACGTTGTTGGTGGAATCGTGAAAGGATCCAGCCATTCTGAGAGCAATTTGGAATTACACCCCAAGGGCTGCCAACTGTTTATCCCCTTTGACCCAGTGGTGATTCTGCTGGGCTGGCATCCCAAAGATGTATCAACCTGCAGGGAGTGAGGTTCAGCTTTTCCAGGCAAGTCCCCTCACGCATGGGCGGCAGCCATGGCCCTCTGGCCCCAAACAGGGGACAAGGTTCGTGGTGAGCTGCCCTTTGTAGCCAGACTAAGGTAGTGACCCAGCTTGGGAGTCGTGGAGTCAGTCTCTCAAAGAAATGCAGCTTCTTCTGCTGTTGGCTTCTGCTTTCCTTGCACAGGCTGCGTAGAGCAATCATGCCTGAGAGATTGGCCTCAGCCCTAGGTGGAACTGTTCTCATCCAGCACCTGCCTGGGACTTGGACCCCAAGAATCTTCACCCTCTTCTGGTCAAAGCTACTCTCTTTAAAAGCTGGATTCCCTGGAAACTGAGCTTCAAGTAAAAGTTCAAGTTTGGAGGGAGAGTCAGCTGTCCCCTTACGAAGGTTGGCTCAGATGGATAGTTACCATCTTGCTTCTCCTCTGCACTGAGACTCTGTCAGTGAAAACCCACAAACCCCCCACACTCACTCCTAGACTTCCAAGGCAGACAGCTTTGGATGGCCTGGTGCCCCTGCCAGCCTCTGGCTCTCTGCCCTGGCCATGAACCTAGGGCCACGAACGCGACTGCTAAACCGAGTGAGCCTTTGCCTGACTTTTCCCTGCATCTTTCTCCCAATCCATTGTCTAAACTTCAATGTGATATTATGATAGCATGAATTAGAATTTAAAATGATTTCAGCTGTCTTTGCCACACTTTAGAATTTGTTGAGGTAGGTTTTTTCCCCTGCTAGATCCTTACTGTAACTTTTTTCATGTGATGTGGCTCTTAAAGAGGGGGACATAATGTATATATCTCAATAAATCTATACCCAAAATCAAGTTGTGCATGGAAAGTAGGAGGTGGAGCAGTATTACAACCTGGAAGCAGAGCTGGAGCTGGCTTCCAGGGACCCAAGTTCACACCCATCTCTGACACATCTCATCTCTGTGAGCCTTGGCACAGCCTTGTAAGTCTTGGGACCTCCTCAGTCATCACCCTAATCACCCCAAGGGAGACCACGAGAGAAGGTCTGTAGGCCTTAGAGGGTAAACACAAGGGTTCCCTTTTAGTTAGAGCCCATAACACAGCTTTTGTATTCATGAATGGGAAAATGATGCTGAGATCATTTGGCGAGAGAGGCGCTTCATCCACTTCTGCTTCGTGGAGTTTGCTTCTGTCTCGGGCACTTAAAATGCTTTCTGACT
Source organism: Antechinus flavipes (assembly GCF_016432865.1). NCBI lineage: Eukaryota > Metazoa > Chordata > Mammalia > Dasyuromorphia > Dasyuridae > Antechinus > Antechinus flavipes. The sequence goes on along the minus strand of NC_067400.1, from coordinate 636,454,094 downwards.
AACAGATTTGCTCACTTTAAACAGTGATGAGTCTTCCCATTCTATATATGATGTCTTAGCCGACCAATCGCTGCTAGAATTAAAAATTATGAATGTAACTGACAGGCCTCAGAGATGGGATCTATTCTAATAGGGAAACCTGGTGAGAGATCACAGATATGACACAGATGAGAATTTAATTAGGGAAATTCAGAACTGGCTGAATGATTGGACTGAAAAAATAATCACGACTGAGTCTGTCAACAGGAAAGGAAATCTCCCATGGAGTACCTCCAGAAATCTAGTCTCTGACATATACTGCTGAACATTTTAATCCATTATTTAGTTTGACGTATAAGTGTCATTTGTAAAAAAAAAAAAAAATGCAGTTAACATGAATCCAAGATCTCAATAGGCTAAAACAGTGAGTTGAATTTAATAAAATTACATCTCAAAGGGATGTATATGTGTGTAGATAGCTATATGTATATGTATACATACACAATATATTTGGGTTTAAAAATTCAACTTCACAAAAGTATACCAGTAAGCAATTTGAATAGCATCTATGAAAAATATTAGCTTTTACTTAGATTGTAAGTTTAATATTAATCAATAATATGACAGAAAAAATGACTGTTTCCATCTTTACTTTCTACTTTATTTCCCACTAGGATACTATGGTCTAGGAACCTCTTCTCACAAAGTCACATTAGATCTTGAATTCATACCTCCTCATTACTTTCTGCTCCCCTTCTTATTGGAGTTAGTGTTGTTGAAGAATAAACACTTATCTAGAGTGGAGAACCCCTCCTAAATCTCCACTTAAAGAGGGTCCCCAAGCCACCAATCTCTTCATTTCCTAAACTGTTACACTCCTTTGGACCTCTCAGTCATGCTCCTCCTATACCCCTACCTCAACTTTTAAACTTCCTTTTTGTGTTACCTTCCCTCATCAGGTTATAAATTTCTTGAGACTAGAAATGGCCTTTCTTTTTTAGTATTTGTATCACCTAAGGCTTAGCACAGTGTCTAGTACATTTCAGGCATTAAAGGAACGGACTGTTTGAAAAGCAATATGGAGTTACAGGAATGAAGTAATTAAAATGTTCATATCCTTTGAATCAGAAACTCACTTTCTAGACTTAAATGCCAAGAAAACTATTGATAGGGAAAAAAATCCCCATGTACACATAAATATTTATGAACCATACTTTCTGTGTTAGCAAAGAAGTGGAATAAAGTAGATGCAATGTTTAAATAAATTTTGGTACACAAACGTAATAGAGTATCATTATGCTGAAAAAATGATATGTTGATTACAAAGCATGGAAAGATTGATAGGAACTGATGGAAAATGGAATAAGCAGAGCCAACAAAACAAGACATAGTGACTATAACAATGAAATAGAAAGCCCTACCAGACACTAAAAAAAAAAAAAAAAAAAAAAAAAAAAAAAAAAAAGAAAGAAAGAAAAGAAAAGAAAAAGTGAATTAACAAAATTATAAATATAAAAACACTATTTGAAAGCAGAGATCGAGAAGAGAGTCCCAATCCATCCCTTCATCAAGGCGGGAGCTTAACAGGTGTTACAAGTCTCCTTTTGAACTTTTTTGAACTTTTTCACAGTATCAGTCAGCTGAGGCTGATTTTCCTCTTCCTCTTAAAAAGATACTGTTTGCTACATAGTATGGCACCCTGGATTTGAGAGGGGAATGAGACTTAAGGTAATTGTGATGATGTAAACAGAAGACAGAAAAAGGCATAAAAAAGGAGCCGTTTTTTAAAAAAAAAAAATGCATGAGAGAAAAGCGGAGATTAAGAAGATAATGTCCTCTGTGGTGGTCAGAGCACCCAGAGCAGGACATTCCAGTTCTCTGTATCCCATTTTAGTTTCCGGTATGGAGACCAAGAGGATAAAGAGCCAAGCAGACCGGCCCCAGAAGACCGGCATCCTGAGGGCACGTGGAAGGCGGGAGAACTTTTGTAGCTGAGGCTGCTCCTGATCAAATTAAAGCTTCAGCTCCCACGTGGAAAGCTGGGCTGCAAAATGTGTTAATGGTCCCCACCCACGCACTAGTGCAGGGGGCTGAACCCCTCCCTTCCCTTCCCCCCCTCCCCCAATATCCGGCCAGAAATGCTACAATCGGATTCTTAGTGAGCACTAGAACAACAAGCGGGGGAGAGCAGCCCGAGCTCCGCGCCCCTAGGAGTTTGGTTCTGAGGGAGAGCGAGGCTTCCCCAGAGTCAGCCGGGGCCTATTAAAGCACTGGGCCAAGCTGTGGACTTCCTTCTATCTTGTAGGGATTCCTTGGCCTGGGCCTTCCTGGAACCAAAGCGTTAAGTGGACATTTTCTGCAGTCATTCCTGCCCTGCTCTGGGTGGGTTTTGAACCCGGTCCCTCTTTCCTCGGACCTGTGCACACGTCTTCAGGTATCCTAGGACTTGGTTGCAGAGTCTGTTCCCCAGGACCATTGCTTTGTGTCCCCCCAGGTCAGTTCACATTGTGTGAGCCCATCTTCTCTCACCTTTTTGCAGAGTCTACCTTAGTATACCTCTGTTCTCCGGGACACAGACGCACACTGAAACAAATTGCGAACATGTTGCTGCTGCTGCTGGAGATCTGCGACTGGGCTCCATCAGAGCTGTCCTAGCGGTGTCCGCACACCTGCGGAGACTACAGATATCTACCTTCCTGTAGGTAGGTACCTACAGGTGAACACTTTAGGCTGCTTCACTGTGGGGGCAGATGGGTGCCCCCCTGGGAGGTGGCATCTGGGCACTTGGGATGGCAGCTGTGACACCTACGGGGCTGCTGGCCGTGGGGCTGCTGGGGCAAGGCGTCGTCCCGGCCTGGGTGCGGACGTTCTCCTGGTCTGGGTCCTGCTGAGGGAGGTGGGAGAGCTGGCGGCCGGGTCAGCCACAGGACCTGGCCCCTGAGGGGAAGCGGATGTGCGAGGCCAAGTAGGAGCTGTGGGCAAAGGTGCTAGAGCAGCGGGGGCACTTGTGGGGCTCGGTCTGTGTGTGGCTTGGAGGGGATTGCCATCTCCGCCTGGGAATTGAAGTCAGGGTGCCCGTCCAGCACCTGTAGGTGCCATACTTCTGAGGGGTTGACAAAATCTTGGTTATATTGGGCTAGCGTTGGCCTAGAGCTGGGGAGCAGTTGAGTGACTCCCCATTCACCTGGTGGCGTCACCTACTATTCCATCGGAGGACGGTGCCAGAGATTACAACTGCAGATGTGGACATCTGTCTGTCCCGGCATGGACTCCCCTGAGCACAACCAGCTGTTCTGATGCTGGCCAGGACCCGTCCTGTCCAACCTGGGGTCACTTACCACCACCTGCTGGGGCCCAAGTTTGCCGTGGCCCTTTAAAACAAGTCAGAACGTGTCCCTGAGATGGTGGGACACTGTCCCCTCCAGGAAGCGGCTCTGAGCACAGAGATGGCTGGGCGCCCTGCCCCCCTGATCCGGGCGGGAGGGCACTTGTGGACCGGACACCTTAGGGATGTCAGTGCCAAGCACTGAGCCACCTGGCCCAGGGGCTCTCCTCCACAGGAGGGGGCAGTGCTGAGATTTCCAGGGGAATGAGATTATTATCTGGGATTTGTCTGTGGAGGGAGTGCCCCTCCCAGAGACCTGGAGGGTTTGGGGGTCAGGAACACCCTTCCCCCAAAGATTGCTTTCCGACCCTTCCCCCAAAAGAGGGCACAGTTTACATCAGGGCCCCGCCCAAAGATTAAAGAGGACACAATTTACATCAGTACTACTATCACTCTTTAATTCATGTTGAAAAAATGGCTTTTAGCACCCTACCACCATTGTTACCTTTTGTAATGTTTAGAATAGTTTTTTTGGGGGGGGTGGGGTGGGGAGTTATTATTGTTGTTGTTGAAGAATGAACACTTGCTTTCTTTAAAAGCAAAATGAAAATATGTTCCAATTTATATTTATTTGAATTACTTTTTAATTTACTCATGACTGACTCATGAAGATTCCTTTCAGACTGTTTTCAAAGGCAGATGTATAGAAATCACTTTTTAAAAAAGTATTAACTTTTATTTCGAAACAAGAAATTCTATAAAAAATAACAAAAAGACACAAAAATAGTGCTGAGTTGAGGAATCTGGGGTCAGGGGAAATTCACCTCATGTGTTCCTGAGAATCTGGGGCTAGAGCTGGAGTTCTTAAAACCATTTTTCTGTCAAACCCCTTTGGCAGTCTGGAAAACTTATGGTTCTCTTCTCAAAATGTTTGTTTCCTACATTCATCATGAAAGAAAATGCTAAATTTCATTCACAGATATATGAAACTAAAACTCCCCTGACCCAAGGTCTCTAGGTCTACAGAGTACAAAACATTCTGGTAGAGGTGTGCTTCCAGGGGGCATTTCAGACTAACTCCAGGAGGGGTGGGGACTGTTTACTTTACTCCAGATATCAGCCTATCAAAGCTAATTGTAACTACAATTACAGTGTTACCCTCCCCCCTTTCCAAAATGGCAGAAATACATGAAGAAACCCATCTTATCTCTGAGCAAGGAAATCTGCCTGTCCCTGGAGTTCTGGGTTTGAATCCTGTTTCCCTCTCTCTGTGACCCTGCTGAATCGCACTCTTTCCTACATAAAACAAGGGGCCTTTCTTCACTTCTGGGTCACTTCCTGAGAGCACTTCCCAGAGAGCACTGCCCCCTCCTGTGGAGGAGAGCCCCTGGGCCAGGTGGCTCAGTGCTTGGCACTGACATCCCTAAGGTGTCCGGTCCACAGGTGCCCTCCCGCCCGGATCAGGGGCAGGGCGCCCAGCCATCTCTGTGCTCAGAGCCGCTTCCTGGAGGGGACAGTGTCCCACCATCTCAGGGACACGTTCTGACTTGTTTTAAAGGGCCACGGCAAACTTGGGCCCCAGCAGGTGGTGGTAAGTGACCCCAGGTTGGACAGGACGGGTCCTGGCCAGCATCAGAACAGCTGGTTGTGCTCAGGGGAGTCCATGCCGGGACAGACAGATGTCTACATCTGCAATTGTAATCCCTGGCACTGTCCTCCGATGGAATAGTAGGTGACGCCACCAGGTGAATGGGGCCCTCGGCACCCAAAAGCCATGTTTTTTCCTTGATTTCCAGCTGGCTCCCACTGTCAGTGAGCAAGCTGTATATCATCTGCCTTCGGGACATCCCCTGCCCACTGTTCCACTGTAATTCCCATAGGTCTGAGGTTTCCTGACTGGGAGGGGGTAGGGGTGAGGGATGAGGGGCTCCAAGTCTGACAGGATTCCTTCATGGTGGGCTTCAGGAAGGCAGTTTGTGGCTAGAAGAGCCTGAGGGCCCAAGGAGCCCCAATCTGCTCTCTCTGGGCCACAGCTTCAAACCTGGGGCGGTCTGAACTCTAGAAACCCCCTTTTAAAGATTCACTTCCCTCTTTGCTTTTTAAAGTCAGATTTACTAAGGGTTTGTCTACTTTGTTGTTTTTTCCCTAGAACCAACTCTTAGTTTTATTAATTAATTCAAAAGTTTTTTTACTTTCAAGTTTATTGATCTCTCCTTTTATTTTTTGAATTTCAAGTTTAGTGTTTGACAGGAGGTTTTTAATTTGTTCCTTTTCTAGCATTTTTAGTTGCAAGCCCAATTCATTGACCTTCTCTTTCTCTATTTTATGCAAGTAGGCCTCTAGAGATATTAAATTTCCCTTTATTACCACTTTGGCTGCATCCCACACATTTTGGTATGATGTCTCATTATTGTCATTTTCTTGGGTGAAGTTATTAATTATGTTTATGATTTGCTGTTTCACCCAATCATTCTTTAGTATGAGATTATTTAGTTTCCAATTATTTTTTGGTCTGTTTTCCCCTGGCTTTTTATTGAATGTAATTTTCATTGCATCTTGGTCTGAAAAGGAAGCATTTACTATTTCTGCCTTACTGCATTTGAGTTTGAGGTTTTTATGTCGTCATATGTGGTCAGTTTTTGATTAGGATCCATGAACTGCTGGGAAGAAAGTATATTCCTTTCTGTCTCCATTTAGTTTTCTCCAGAGTTCTATCATATCTAACTTTTCTAGTATTCTATTTGCTTCTTTGACTTCTTTCTTATTTATTTTGTGGTTCAATTTATCTTATTCTGAGAATGCAAGATTGAGATCTCCCACTATTATAGTTTTGCCATCTATTTCTTCTTACAGCTCTCTTAATTTCTCTTTTAAGAAGTTAGAAGCTACACCACTTGGTACATATATGTTCAATATTGATAGTGCTTCATTATCTATGCTACTCTTTAGCAAGATACAGTGTCCTTCCTTATCTCTTTTGATTAGATCAATTTTTGCTTTTGCTTGATCTGAGATCAGGATGGCTACCCCTGCTTTTTTGACTTCACCTGAAACAAAATAGATTCTGCTCCAACCTTTTACCTTTACTCTGTATGTATCTCCCCACTTCAGATGTGTTTCCTGTAAACAACATATTGTAGGATTCTGGCTTTTAATCCATTCTGCTAACCGCTTCCTCTTTATGGGGGAGTTTACCCCATTCACATTTATGGTTAAAATTACCAATTCTGTATCACTTGCCATCTTGTTAACCCCTGTTTATGCTTTTCTTCCTTCCTTCTCTCTTACCCCCCCTTCCCAGTATTAAACTTGTGAGTACCACTTGCTTTTCACAGCCCTCCTTTTTTAGTATCTTTTCCCCCAGCTTAGAGTTCCTCCCCCTATCTTACTCCTTTTCCTCACAATTTCTGTATTCCCTTCCACTTAGCTTATTCCTTCCCTTTTCACTTTTCCTTTCCCACTTTTCAGTGAGGTGGGAGAAGTTTCACCATAAATCAAATATGTCTAAAATTTTTCTCTTTAAGCCAATTCTGATGGCAGTAAGATACTACATTCATTCCCCTTCCCCCCATTCTTTCTCTCAGATATAATAGGTTTCCTTTGTCTCTTCGTGAGATGTAGTACCCCCATCTTACCCTTTCTCTGGTACAATTTCCTTTCCCCCTCTAGTTTCTAGAACAAGTATACATGTATTCTTTATATATCTTTATAGCAGAAATATAGTTCCCAAGATTTCTTTTTACCTTTTTAGGTTCCTCTTGAGTTCTATATTTGTAGATCAAACTTTTTGTTAAGTTCTGTTTTTTTTTTTCATCAAAAATAGATGAAATTCGCTTATTTTGTTGAATGTCCATCTTCTTCTCTGGAATAAGATGCTCATTTTGTCTGGGTAAGTTATTTTTGGTTGCATACCAAGTTCCTTAGCCTTTCAGAATATCATATTCCAGGCCCTTCAATCCTTTAATGTGGATGTTGCTAGATCCTGGGTAATCCTTATTGTGGCTCCTCTATATTTGAATTGATTTTTTCTAGCCGCTTGCAGTATTTTTTCCTTTGTCTGATAGTTCTGGCATTTGGCCACTATATTTCTTGGTGTTTTGATTTTTAGGATCCCTTTCAGTAGTGATCAATGAATTCTTTCAATGTCTATTTTACCCTCTGTTCCTATGACTTCTGGGCAGTTCTCTTTGATAATTTCCTGGAAAATAGTGTGCTCTATTTTTATCATAATTTTCAGGGAGTCAAATTATTCTCATATTGTCTCTCCTAGAGATATTTTCCAGGTCTGTTGTTTTCCCAAGAAGGTATTTGACATTTTTTTTTCATTTTTAAAATTTTTTTGGCTTTGCTTGACTGATTGGTGTCTCCTCAAGTCATTCAATTCCATTTGTTCAATTCTGATTTTCAGTGAAGTATTTTCTTCTCTCACTTCTTTTATAACTTTTTCTAATTGTCCAATTGTGTTTTTAAGTGTGTTTTGTTCTATGAAATTTTTTTCCCATTTCACCAATTTTATTTTTTTTAGAAAGCTATTTTCTTTTTCCACTCACTAATTCTGTTTTTCAAGGATTTCTTTATCCACTCTGTCTTTAAATGAGTGGGATGACTTCTCCAGACTCTCTTGTCAAGCCTCTCTTTCCTTGAACGATTTTTCTTCTAGCTCTCTTGTGAGAGCCTTTTAAATTTCTTCTATGAGATTCATCTGAGCTGAGGACCAGATGATATCCTTTGTTGATTCATTTGGAGACAGTCTGTTTTTAGTCTCTTCAGGGTTTAAAGTCGGCTCTCTATCCATATAGAAGCTCTCAATGGTTAAGGTCCATTTAAATTTTTTGCTCATTTAGATCTGGCGCCTCAGCCAGTGGCAGCGAGAGCACTACAGGCAGCCCACACTGAACAGACTGGAGGGGAGTGGGGATGTGATCTCAGCGGTCTCTGTGGGGAGAGCTTTACTATAGTACTGGACACTTTGCCCTGGTGGCAAGCCAGCAGACAAGCAGAGAAGTTAAAAACACAGGGGGTGAAGAATACAACCCCAAACAGCTAGAGTCTCTCGGGACCTGGCAACCCCCTCCAAAAAGCCCCCCCCCTTTTTTGGCTACTTTGCTGCTTTGATTCTTCCCTGAAGAGATTCTTCTCTTTTTTGGGGAGGGGGGGAATGGTTGGTGGTTTTACCGAGCTTCCTCAACAGACTGTGGGGGGTAACAGCGAGGTACTGGCAGGACAGCTATGGCTGTGCTGCTCTGTTCTCTGAGACTCTGAGAGCATGCTGAGACACTGTGTGTGTGTGTGGGGGGGTTGCCAGGTCCCAAGAGACTCTAGCTGTTTGGGGTTGTATTCTTCACCCCCTGTGTTTTTAACTTCTCTGCTTGTCTGCTGGCTTGCCACCAGGGCAAAGTGTCCAGTACTGTAGTAAAGCTCTCCCCACAGAGACCGCTGAGATCACATCCCCACTCCCCTCCAGTCTGCTCAGTGTGGGCTGCCTGTAGTGCTCTCGCTGCCTCTGGCTGAGGTGCCAGATCTAAAACCGTCTCTGCCCTCTAGCAAAAACAGATCTTTCCTGGCGAATTTCAAGGATGTCTTCTCTTGGTAATTATTTGTGGGTTTTTTTTTTCAGTCAAATCATTAGACAATCCAAGGCTTGTCATGAAATGAATTCTGAGAGAAAATGTGGAGCTTACTTAGATGCGTGCCCCCTCTCCACCATTTTGGCTGGAAGACCATCCTCCACCTTTTAAAAATTTTGAAGTACAAATTCTCTATTTCCTTCCCTCCCTGTCCTTTCCACCCTTTGAAAAGGCAAGCAATTTGATTTACATGATAAATTTGTAGTCATGCAAAACATAATTACATGTAGATTAAATAAAGGAAAGAAAAATAAAATAAAAAGTATGCTTCTACCTTTATCAGATTCCATCAGGCATTTATTTATTTATTTATTTATTTATTTATTTATTTATTTATTTATTTATTTATTCATTCATTCATTCATTCATTTATTTATTTATTTATTTTTGAGATGCAGAGGTGCAGAAGTGCAGAGCATTTTTCATGATGAGTCCTTCAGAATTGTGAAAATAGCTAAGTGGTGGCCCGGAGCTGCGGGAGCCCCAGCGGGATCAGGTGCCAGACCACCACGGTGGTTCGTCGGGACTCTTCGGCAATCGCCTTTGTGGGCACAGCACCCACGGGATCCTGGATTTGGGGTGAAGTCTATCTTGATTTTTTGTGGTTCTGGGAATGTTAATTTCCCCTTTTGGGAACTTCAGAAACGTGGTATAAAGAGAGTCCAACATCTTCCTCTGTCCTTCCCAGGACTTGCTTTCTGGACATTCCAGGACCTGATTTCCCGACATGTCTGGGAGCCCAAAGCACTCCTTTATGAATGTGACAAGTTTATTCTCCTTTAACAGCCCAGCTATGAAGAAGCTTCTGCGATGGAAACAGGGGGATGAAGAAGAAAAATGGGCAGAGAAAGCTGTGGATATTCTGGTCAGAAAACTGAAGAAAAAGAAGCATGCAATAGAGGAATTAGAAAAAGCTCTGAGCTGTCCAGGGCAGCCCAGCAACTGTGTCACCATTCCCCGATCACTGGATGGCAGGCTGCAGGTCTCCCTCCGCAAAGCGATGCCGCATGTCATTTATTGTCGCGTGTGGCGCTGGCCAGACCTTCAGAGCCACCATGAACTGAAACCGCTGGAATGCTGTAAGTTTCCCTTTGGCTCCAATCAGAAAGAGGTCTGCATCAATCCATACCACTACAAACGGGTAGAAAGCCCTGTTCTTCCACCTGTGTTGGTTCCAAGATACAGTGAATATGACCCTCAGCACAGCCTATTAGCTCAGTTCCGTAACTTGGGACAAAATCAGCCTCGGATGCCACTCAATGCCACTTTCCCAGGCTCTTTCCAACAACCCAGCAGCCATCCTTTCCCTCATTCTCCCAGCAGCAGCTATCCAAACTTCCCGGGAAGCAGCAGGAGCAGCACTTATCCACACTCTTCTACCAGCTCAGGTCTGGGAAATCCTTTTCAGATGCCAGCAGATGCTGCTCCTGCTGCTTACCTCCCTCCCCAAGACCCCATGGCCCAAGGTGGCTCACAGCCAGTGGATACAAACATGATGGTTCCTCCCATGCCTCCAGAAATAACCGGTGGAGATGTGCAGGCAGTGGTTTACCAGGAGCCAAAACACTGGTGCTCTATTGTCTACTATGAGCTCAACAAGCGCGTGGGCGAAACCTTCCGTGCCTCCTGCACAAGTGTGTTTGTGGATGGTTTCACTGATCCTTCCAACAACAAGGACCGGTTCTGCCTTGGGTTCCTCTCCAATATTAACAGGGATTCTACTATTGAAAACACCAGACGGCACATTGGCAAAGGTGTTCACCTGTATTATGTGGGAGGGGAAGTCTACGCGGAGTGCCTGAGTGACAGTAGCATTTTTGTTCAGAGCCGCAACTGCAACTACCAACATGGCTTTCACCCCACCACCGTGTGCAAGATTCTCAGTGGCTGCAGCCTCAAGATTTTTAGCAACCTAGAGTTTGGCCAGTTGTTGTCCCAGTCAGTCAACCACGGCTTTGAGAAGGTCTATGAGCTCACAAAAATGTGCATAATCCGGATGAGCTTTGTGAAGGGCTGGGGAGCAGAATACCACCGGAGGGATGTAACCAGCACTCCCTGCTGGATCGAGATCTATATGCACGGTCCTCTGCAGTGGTTGGATAAAGTTCTTAGTCAGATGGGATCACCTCATGATCCCATTTCATCTATGTCATAAATGCCCCCCTCCCCTCCCCAGGATTCTGCCTCTTTGGGAACTCTTGAGCCTGGCATGTACTGGAAGGGTGTGTGAGTCAGACACCTTTACAAACTGCCAACAGGCTGAAAAGGAGCCTTGGTAATTCTTGACCTCTCTGACCAACTGTTGGATTCAGAAACTCAAACCATTGAAACATACTGCCGGTATCAAGACCTCGTTTCCTTTACATTGTAACATTCTCTTGTAAAGTCAACTGGATGCAGATCTTTCAGCGGGGGTTTGTGTATCGCTCAAGAAGAAATGGCCAAATGAGGGACAATTTGTCCGAGGGACAAGCGTTCCTAAGATATCCATTTGTATTTGGCATTTTGAAGGGCATCGTTTGGCAGGTGTTTAGAATTAAGCCGTTAATCTTTGAAGTGTGTGTGTGTGTGTGTGTGTGTGTGTGTGTGTGTGTGTGTGTGTGTTTTAATCTGGTTGGGAGCCCATGATGACAGTCTCCTTTTTTTTTTAATGGGCTTTTCATTATATATAATAAAAAAAAATACTCTTTGTTTAGTAAGAATTCCTGGATTCTTTTTTTGTTTTGTTTGTTTTTAAAGTAAAGGTTAATCTTGATGATATAAGTGTAATAGTCTTTTAAAATTTGTGGGCTGACCACACTGCTGTCACAATAACGTTAGCATATGCTCTCTGCTAAATGTGTATATACAGTGTATTTGGAAGTTTAGAATTGATTAGACTAGAGGATTATAGGAGTACGGGGGATGGGAGGGTGGGACTAGGGGAAGGGAATGTGGCAACTGAAAATGTAGACCATAGTATAAACTCAGTTTCTTAGTTTAAATAAACAAACTGATGTCTAAACTTTTACTGTGCATTTCATTTAATTTTTATAGTAACTTTATCCTATTTTAAACCCTTTTTTGAGTTATCCCTAAATGAACAGTTATGCAACTGAGTAATCCATGTTATCTTTGGGAAAAAAAAAAACCAATTACCAGTGTCAGGAAATGGATTCTCCTTCAAAATATTATACAATGAACTTGGATTTACTGAGCATTTTTACATAGTTTACAGTAACAAGTCGGCTTTAATCTGTAAATACATTATTTTTGCCAAACCTAATTGCTTTTTAAATGTTTGGAGGATTTAAAGGAACCACCCCTATTTTGAATTCCTTTCAAACTTTAAAATTATTTTTATTTTCATGTTTTTTTGTACTATCTTTGGTTTCATTTTTTTCTGCTAATCTTTTATATTCACTTAAGCTGTAGTACTTTCAGTACTTTTATTACAAAACTAGTAGTTCTTCTCTATTGGAAATTTTCAATAAACCTGTCATTGCTTACTTTGATTTAAAAAATTAGCTGTCTTTCACAGTTCTTCACGCTACAATCTTACCATTACTGAATTCACTCTTCTCCTCGTTCTAGTTTTCCCAGGTTTTTCTGACAGTATCCGTCTTATCATTTCTTATTGCATAACAGTATTCTCTCAATACCATGTAGAAGTAGGAGCAGCAGCAGCAATGATAGTTTGGCTCAGTAGTGGGTAAGCTGCCTGAGGGCAAGTTCTGATTCCTTGGATTTGATGGCAATACTTTGCCAGTAGTTGTAAGGTAATCGGCATGTTGCTAACTCACCATTGGCCTATTGTTACCATTGATGGAAGCACTTTTGTGTAATTGGTATGTATTGGTTGGGTGTTTGGCTTTAATGGCAGAGTGTTGGTGTGTACTTGTGTAATCGGCCCATGTCTGTTGGATTCAATGAAATAGTGTTAGCATCTCCTATTAGTATGGAACTTTCCCCTCCTTCTTTGCCAGACTGCCTATACTGTCTCAAGTTTTTCTTCTCCCCTCTCCAAAGCTAAAGATTCGACTCTTCCCTTGAGGCAGAACAATTATTTCCGTAGGTTGCTAAGAACCATCACAAGCTTATGTTCTAAGAATATTAAAACATATGTTCATTATCTGTTTTTTGATGAAGACTGACATGCTCACAGAAAAGTGGGGAGATGGGGCTCACAAAAGCACAATCTCTCCAGCACGGTATCTTTGGGGTACTGTAGCCCTTAGCCTAGCCTCTTGAGAAAGCAGTGTGCTTACAACTAAGATGGGGACACTTTTTAACCTGGAACTTTTTATACGAGGCCAATTGTATAGAAGGATGCTTTGAACATAGGCTCATGAAGACATTGATGTGCTAGCTGGGTAACTGTGGCTGATCAAAGCAAGCCTTTTTAAAAAAAATCCCTATCTAACAAAAAGCAGTAATTGTTCTCATTCAGAGCTCTTGCCTGAGATGATCCATGATCCACTCAGAATCACATGCAATATAAAATGCATTATCTGTGGAAGACTCTCTTAGGGGGTTTCCTGTTGACATCTGAGAAGAAATCTGGAACAAAAAGAATAAAGTTCAGCTGGAATCCATTTTGTTAGCTCCTTTTCCAGTAATCATTTCGAATGAATGTAAGGTATAAATTCTCTACCTGCCAAGTACTTAATTGACTACCAATTTTAGAAACTGAGAGGAGCTAGGCAACACATATGCTTTATAGAGTGAGAAAAGCCCTATATATAACTTTTTCAATGCTCTAAGTCTGCTACACTGTTCACTGAGGCAATCAGTCCAGGGTTGATAGATGTGTGGAGTAATACAGTGAACTGAATTGATGTCATTTGAGTATCAATAACTATTTCATATTACATTTATCATACATAAATATCATTTATTACATTCTAATTTTTCTTGTTTGGAATTGGGTGGAAAACTTTGTGTATAAGTTGCTTCTAGTGAAAAAAATTATCTCTAGAGGATCATACAATTGTTTCTTTACTATGATAAGTAGAGCTAATCCAAAGTGGGCTTACATTTCTTAATAACTTGAGTTGTTTATTTGGGTATGCTTTCTTTAGAAAAATATAATGATACTTACTGAATGGCAAAAGTAAAGAAGTCCTCCAAAACTCTCCTAACTCTTTGGGGATTTCATAGATGACTTGGGATCTTCTTTTTGGATAAAGTCGAAAAATCTTATCAACCCTGGAGAAGAAGTTGCTAAAAGGTTTTCTAACACTGAATAAATAAGTTCTCTCAGCATCCAAGGGCATTTTTATTTAGACCTTTATTTTTAATGTGGAAATGATTTTGATCTGATAGATTGACTAGTGATGGTGAAAAATATTAAATAGAATCTGTAATGGTATATATGGAAGTTATACCACTGAGCCACTTTAGCCTCAGCAGACTTTAACCTTGATTTCAAATGTGACTCCTTCCTTCTGCAGAACTGGTCTGATTAACTGACATTTGACAGAGTGGGATTGGACAGGATCCCATAACTGTACCAATCCTCAAAAGATACTATTGGCAGAACTTTTCTTTGAAAATGTTTTATAAATAGGGAACATCATCAGACCATATAGATGTGACCTAAATGACAGCACTTATAAATATGCTTGTGGAAGTGATGAATTAATCCAAGGAATTGGACCTAGTAGATAGAGTGCCTGAAGAACTAGGCAGCAGTAGCAACAACAGGATCAAACTTTTCAAAGGAAAAAAAGAGCAAGAAAAGAAGATGACTGTCTTATAGGCTCTACAAATAGCTGAGGAAAGAAGGAAAGGGAAAGGAGCAAGACAAAGATATTACCGGCTGAATTCAGAGTTCCAGAATATATGAAGGAGAAATAAGGATTGCTTAAATGAGAAATCTTGAGACAGAAGAAACCAATAGAATGGGAAAGTCAAGAGATGTCTTCAAGAAAATCAGAGATAATTCAATATTGTATTAGAAATGCTAGCTTTGTCAATAAGAGTTGAGAAAGCAATTAAAAGAATTAGAATATGTAATGAGTAAACCAAATTATCAATCTTTGCTGAAGATATGATGGTATACTTAGAGAACCCCAGAGATTCTACTACAAAGCTATTAGAAATCTTGACTATTTTAAGGAAAAGTCCATTTATTCCTATACTCTTAAGTGTTTTTAATAGGAATGGATGTTGAATTTTATCAAATACTTTTTCTTCATCTATTGAGATGATCATATAGTTTTGTTAATTTGGTTATTGATACAGTCAATTATGCTAATAGTTTTCCTAATATTAAACGAGCCCTGAATTCCTGGTATAAATCTTACTTGGTTGTTGTGTGTTATCCTGGGCATGATTTTCTGTTATCTTTTTGCTCATATTTTATTTGATATTTTAGCATCAATATCCATTAGCTAGATTGGTCTATAATTTTCTTTCTCAGTTTTCAACCTACCTGGTTTAGTTATGACTACCGTGTCTTCATTCCCTATTTTTTCAAATAGTTTATATAACATTGGAGTCCATTGTTCTTTAAATGTTTTGTAGAATTCACTTGTAAATCCATGTGGTCTTGGGGATTTTTTTCTTAGGGAGTTGATTAATAGCTTGTTCTATTTCTTTTTCTGAAATGGGACAATTTAAGTAACTTATTTCCTCCTCTGTTAATCTGGGAAGCCTATCTTTTTGGAGGTAGTCCTTTCACTTAGGTTATCAAATTGATTGGCATAAAGTTGGGCAAAATAACTCCTAATTATTACTCAAATTTCCTCTTCGTTGGTGGAAAGTTTTCCCTTTTCATTTTTAAAACTAATTTTTCTAATCAGATTTACCAAAAGTTTATCTATTTTGTTGGTTTTTTTCATAATAAATACCAACTATTAGTTTTATTTATTAATTCAATAGTTTTTTTTTTACTTTGAATTTTATAAATTTTTCCTTTTAATTTTAGAATTTCAAGTTTAGCATGTTATTGGGCATTTTCAATTTGCTTTTTTTTTCTAGCTTTTTAAGTTTCAAGTTCAATTTATTGAACTTCTCTTTCTCTGTTTTATTCAAGTAAGCCTCTAAAAATATAAAATTTCCCCTTCTTACAGCTTTGGCTGGAACTCACAAATTGGGGTATGTTGTCTTATTGTTGTCATTCTTTTGGATAAAATTATTAATTGTGCAATGACTTGTATTCTTATAAATTTGGCAACAATCTTTATGTATTTTTGAAATGAAATCTTTAACAGAAACACTGGCTGTACAGATTTTTTCTCAGCCTTGTATTTCCCTTTTAATCTTGCTTCTGTTAGGTTTGTTTGTGCAACCGCTTTTTAGTTGACTGTAATCAAAGGTGTCCATTTTAACTTTCAGAATTTTCTCTAGTTCTTCTGTGGTCATAAATTCCTGTTTGAAGATTTGGCAAATAACCCAGGGATGGTCATTCCAGAGGAGAGAAGGCAAGTGTTTTGTCACTATCTTTAACAACAATAACCCAGTTACTCTGGAAATGTCATAGTCTTTTAAGGCTCTAAACAATTAAGAGTATAAAGTATAAAGTAGTAGAGTGTATAGATATAAAGATGCCTCTGTATTAGTGAAATCTAATGGCCCATTCCTAATTGTGATTTCATAGTTCATACACTATACTCCAAATCTGTTAGAAGCCAAATTTTCAATATTCTTGAACTCTTCTAGGCATTGAATATTATAGCATTTGGAAGCTAAACACTACAAAATTAAACACACAATTTTGCTTGTAACATTTTCATGGTAATTTTCAGTTGAAATGAAAAGCCTAATCATTCATTCCCACCTGTCAGATAAGCTATTTCACAAACTTAAATTAGCTGAAGCCACTGTGTCATTTACAGAATGTGCACACTATATAACAAGAGAATAATTTCTTTTTAGAAAAGGTATTTTTTTCTGAATTAAGACGGTTGTGAAAGAAATATGTTCTTATTGAAGCAGATAGTGATTGTTAGATTTTAAGCATCACAAGAGAAGAAACATATTAATACTTCTGCTTTATTTGTGACTCCACTTCCCTGATAACTTTCACCAGTTTTCTTTTCTTTTCTTTTTTTTTTGGTAGCAAACATCTCATTTTATATTATATATCTTTATTTTCTTTTATTTCATTTCTCTTTCCCTTTCCTTTCACCAAAATTTCACAAGATCCAAGTGACAGATTCAACTTTGGGAAAGACCATTATTGTTTCTTTCCTCCTAACCTGCATGGCAAAATAGAAAGAACATCAGAAGACCGGGGTTCAAAGCCTGTCTTCGATGAAAACTACTTTGTGACATAAAGTGTTGGAATCCTTACAAACTGCTAACTAATTAGAGTTGATCTAATCTTACAAGAAGATGTTTTGGGCAGAACCTGAAACAAGGTACTAAGTAGAACCTAATTAGTACAATGCTTGTGTACTCATTGGAGTTCACAAGTATGCCAGCTTCACAAAGTAAACTTTGTAACTTTGTGAGTTCATACCTCCCTTGAAGCTCTTTGGGCCAGAGAGCACTATGGGAGAAAACCCATAATCCCATTCTCTCAGAAGATTCACATATAAGGCCAGTGAAGAGAGAGCTATTCCAGATTATATTCCACTTGGCTGGCTAGTCACGGAAGAGAGTTCAGTTGCATTGGAGAGGAGCACTCTGGTGCAGACAGAGAGCACTTTGGGAGATTTCACCGGAGTGGCATGAAGAGTGGTGCTGACTCTGGAGGCTGAAGAAAGCAGAGGCAGAAGCAAAGGACAAAGCGGCAAGAGCTCTTGGAACCAAGCAGAGAGATAGGCCTCTAAGCTAACCGGCTATATTGGAGATAATAAAAGATCTGAACTTTTATCACCTGGCTGTGTCTTGAGAAGAAAAAGCTCACCACAATAAAGGAAGTAATTTAACTTATTGGATCTTGGATACTTTAGTTGGAAAGTGATACTGTTAAATTATATGACCTTATAGGTCCTATTCAACTCTTAAGTCTATGAATCTTGGTCTATGAATTCATCTTGGCTCCTCCCTGAAGTTATCACACTGTGGTATGCAGACATCAAATGCTTTTCACCTTGTAGAGTCATTTCAGTTCTGCATCTAAATAACTTGTTGGATGTGATCCAACTTTATAACATCTTTTTGATGCAGATTTCTTGTGTGTAAAAAGCGATTATATTGTATCTGTACCATAGGAATCAGTAAAGATAACGTGTTAAAGCATTTTGAAAAGTATAAATTATCCCTGAAATACAATGTATCATTGTTATTATTACAATTTATCTTTTCCTTTATAATAGTGATATACTATCTCTGTGCTTGGAAGAAAAGCAATTATTTTGAAGTTATTTAAGAAAAAAGTTTGTTTATCCATTTACAAAGTAAACAGCTCTCTAAATATGAGTCACTTGGTAAGAATTAAGAATTGTTTTTGAAAATTAAAAAAAACCCTGTGTTTTATTTATGAGTTTAATAATAATCAACAGACATGGACATTTCAGTATATAAAAAAGATTGTATATGTCACTCTAAACTTCTATTGCAAAGTATTTTTAAAGTAGATATGAAATTTAAAAATGATTCTTCTCCAAACACCCCAGCTTAAATTACTAGAATTTTTCTTCAAAGTATAATAAGATCAGTTTTTAAAATTGGAAATAATCTTAGAGATGACCTAATCCTGGTTCCTAATTTTAAAGTTTTAGAAAATGCGGTTACTTAAAAAAAATCAACCTGTTTTCAAACACTATATGTTGGTTCAGAGAAAATAATTTTGATGATACATTTTTATTTTCAAAATATATGCAAAGATAATTTTCAACATCCCCCCTTGTAAAAGCTTATGTCCCATTTTTTTTTCTGCTACTGTTTCCCCATCCCTCTCCTATTCAATATTGGTTGAACATGTGCAATTCTTCTTAACATATTTCCACATTAATGTTGGAGGGGCTGTGGGAAAACAGGGACACTGATACATTGTTGGTGGAATTGTGAACACATCCAGCCATTCTGGAAAGCAATTTGGAACTATGCTCAAAAAGTTATCAAACTGTGCATACCCTTTGATCCAGCAGTGTTTCTACTGGGCTTATACCCCAAAGAGATACTAAAGAAGAGAAAGGGACCTATATGTGCCAAAATGTTTGTGGCAGCCCTGTTTGTAGTGGCTAGAAGCTGGAAAATGAATAGATGCCCATCAATTGGAGAATGGTTGAGTAAATTGTGATATATGAACGTTATGGAATATTATTGTTCGGTAAGAAATGACCAGCAGGAAGAATAGAGAGGACTGGCGAGACTTACATGGACTGATACTAAGGGAAATGAGCAGAACCAGGCGATCATTATATACCTCAACAATGATACTGTTTGAGGATGTATTCTGATGGAAATGGATCTCTTCGATAAAGAGAGCTAATACAGTTTCAATTGATCAAAGATGGACAGAAGCAGCTACACCCAAAGAAAGAACACTGGGAAATGAATATAAACTGCTTGCATTTTTGTTTTTCTTCCTGGGTTATTTATACCTTCTGAATTCAATACTCCCTGTGCAACAAGAAAACTGTTTGGTTCTGCACACATATATTGTATCTAGGATATACTGTAACCTATTCAACATGTAAAGGACTGCTTGCCACCTGGGGGAGGGGATGGAGGGAGGAAGGGGAAAAATCGGAACAGAAGTGAATTCAAGGGATAATGCTGTAAAAAATTACCCTGGCATGGGTTCTCTCAATAAAAAGTTATTTAAAAAAACATATTTCCACATTTATCATGCTGCACAAGAAAAATTAAATCAAAAATGGAAAAAAAAGTGAGAAAAAAACAAGCAAACAACAATAAAACGGTGATAGTCCTATGTTGTGATTCCCATTCAGTCCTCATAGTCCTCTTTCTGGGTGCATATAGCTCTCTCCATCACAAGTCTATTAGAATTAGCCTGAATTATCTCATTGTTAAAAAAAAAAGAGCCATGTCCATCACAGTTGATCATCATATAATTTTGTTGTTGCTATGTACAGAGTTCTCTAGCTTCTATTGACTTCATTTAGCCTTTTTAGTAAGTCTCACTAGGTCTTTCTAAAATCATCCTGCTTATTTTTTCTCATAGAACAGTAATATTCTATTGTGGTAATATATCATAACTTAGTCATTCAGGGAAAATATTTTTAAAGAATTGTTAATATCTTAAAGTATGAGTCAGGAAAAATGTAAAAAAAATTTGATCAATCAATAAATCAGGCACATTGTGCCTACTATATTCAAATATAAACTTCTGTTTAATACTTAAATCTCTTAATACTCTTATTCCTTCAAACCTTTCTAGGATTATTACATATTATTCCTATTCACACACTGTGAAATCCAGTTCCATCCATATGTGCTATTCCTCCACCACAGTTCTATCTCTCTGACCCTTTGTTTCTACCTCTAGCTTCCTTCACTTTAAGATTCAGCTTAAACTTCACATTCTTAAGAGGACTTTCTTGCTCTCCCCACCTTCTAAGGCCTTCTCCTGTCATATTACTTTGCTTGTATTCTGTAGATATATTTTTATCTATCTAGTTATTTGGATGTCTCTTTCCAATTAGAATGTAAACTCTTCAAAGGCAGGATTGTTTTAACATTTTTTATTTGTTTTCTAGTGCTTAGTTCAGTTCTTGTCACAAAGTGAGGGCTTAAGATGTGATACTTGACTGAATGGCATTTTATAAACAATGGAGATACAAAGACAAAAAATGAAACACTTTTTTTTCATGGAGCTTACATTCTTTTGAGGAGACAAGATGCACATGTCAGTATGTATAGAAAAAAAACTAAATAAGTAAAGAATCAATGCAAAATCGATAACTAGTTAGGGAAGATGGGAAATAACAGCTGGAGGGTGTAATGGGCTGAAACTCTTGAAACTCTCTTGCACTGAGATCCCAATCACTTGAGGCTGATTAGCAATGGGACAATGCTCTATTAATATATGCTTGGAGAAAGAATGGCCCAGCCCACTCTCTGTGCTAACTGGGTGTGTTGTATAGGAGATTGCAGAGGATTTGGTGGGTAGGGTGTGAGAGCCAGAGGCACTGCTGTCGGGAGTTGTTCTCACTTCATATCGCCATTCACCTCTGCAAAGAATAAAGCTCAAGGATGTTCCCTTATTCTGACTCCAGCTGATTTTAATATACTCTGGGTACTAAACCCGGTCATCACTGGAGGGACCAGGGACAGGCTTGATTTAGAAGGAAATGATTTCCTTGCCCATTACAAGAAGTAAAGGAATTCTGTGAGGAAGGGGGAGAAAGAAATGTATTAGTTTTTATATAACAAATGATCAATAATAAGACACGAAGACAGAGATTGAGTACTTTGTGATGTGTAGATAAGTCTAGATGGAAGGGAAGTAATGTACAATAGAAGTAGGCATTGATTTTTTGATAGTGCCCTCATTGACATTAAGGCCAGATTCTAAATTGCTTTAAAAACCAAAACAAAAGATTTATTATATTCTAGAGATAATACAGAACCATTAGAGCTTATTGAGTAAAGGAATGACATGGTCAATTCTGCACTTAAGGAAAATCACATTACCAAACTGTGGAGAAGATATTTTGGAGTAGAGACAGATTGGAGGCAGGGAGAACAATTAGGAAGATACTGCAATAGTCTAGGTGAGAGGTAATGAGAAAGCCTGAAGTCAAGTCATAATTGTATACAGAGAAAGGGCAAGTTTTTAAAAAGTTAGGTAGAAATAGAAAGAGTTTGCAACTAGTCAGGTATGACTGACTGAATGATTGAATGAATGAATGATTACACATTTACTTATCACTTACCATATACTAAACTCTGTAATAAATACCGAGTATACAAATATAAAAATAAAGTTAGCTTGTTGGAAATAACAAGAACAGGAATTAATGATAATACCAAAGTTATGAATCTGAGAGACTGGAAGAGTGTAAGTGCCCTCAACAAACAGAATAAGGAAATCAGTGATTTTTGTTAGCTATGTTGTTTGAGAGATATATTGAACATCTAGTTTGAAATGTTTAATAGGCAGTTAATAAGAGGAGAGTAAAATTTAATAAAAGGACTCCTAGTGTATTATGGATCTATTAGTCATCTGAATAACTGACGGGAAGAAGATTCTAGGGGAAAAAAAAAACACTTTGGTGTATACCCAGTGTGAGACATGATATGGACAGTAAATTCGTGAATAAGACTGAGAAAGGATGATCAGGCAAAAAGGTGTTAAGAGGAGATTTTTATTCATTCCTTCATTTATTAAGTATGTTTTACGTACCACCTTACCATACTAATGGTGGGGGATCCAAAGAAACACAAAATAGTCTCAGTTCTCAATGATCTCACAATCTTAATGGGGTAGACAACAACAACAACAACAACAACAAAAACAACTATGAATGAGCAAGATATATTCAAGAAAAATTGGAAATAGAGAAAGAAGACAGTAGCATGATGAGAGATCTGACACAGCTTCATGAAAAAAATGACATTTTAGGTGATACTTGAAGAAAGTCAGCAAAACCAAAGGGAAAAGAAGAAGAGGGAGATAATTCCATGCATAGGGGACAGTAAGTGAAAATACATGGAATCGGGAGATATGGTTTCATTTTCAAGGACCAAGAAGAGTAAGAGTAATGAAGAATTGAGGCAGGAGAAAATATCTAAGAAGATGAATGATCAAGATTATTTAATGCAACAGTAAAGTAAAGAAGGATGATTGGCCAAAGAGCACTAAATTTGCAAATTAGAGATCATTTGTATCTTTGGAGACAATTAAATTATGAGGTCAGAAGCCAGATTGCAAAAATGTTAAGGAATAAATGAGAAAAATGGAAACAGAAGCAAGATAGATTTCTTTATTTTTAAAATAATTCATAAATACAAAGTTATGAAATTCTCTTGAGAATGATACTTTATTTTTATAGGTTGTATGTTATATTTTGCAAATTAAATTTTGTTTAATGTAATATCTGCAATGGAGATTACATTAATTTTTCTATTTATAAAAATTGTTTTTGTAGCATAGGGTATGTCCATGAATGCTTATATATGGTAAGAAAACTGTTCTAGATAATGCACACATTCCTAAATCCTAAAATTTAAGCTTAAAAGTCACAAGTAAGTGTAAAATGACACACATGAGAAAATTTTATTACACAATCATTTGTATTTTTGAAAGTCAAAAACAAAAATTATGTGTATTAGAATATTTAAGCTTTTTGATAAAAAAAAGTATTTAAACTCTGAGGAAGACAAAGCAAGATTAATATGAGTCAGGCTCTCTGACTATCTGTGTCTCTTTGTATATATCTCTGTTTCCTGTCTCTCTCATTCTCTGTCTCTCCCTGTTTCCCTCTCTATATGTCTCTGTCTTCATTAGTCTGTGTCCTTGTCTATGTCTGTCTCTATCTTTCTTTGTGTTTGACTGTTTCTGAATTTTCTCTCTGTGTGTGTCTCTGTTTCTTTCTTTCTTTCTTTCTTTCTTTCTTTCTTTTTTCTTTCTTTCTTTCTTTCTTTCTTTCTTTCTTTCTGTCTGTCTGTCTGTCTGTCTGTCTCTTTCTCCCTCCCTCTCTCCCTCTCCCTCTCTCTCTTTCTCCCTCTCTCTTCCTCTCTCCCTCTCCTTCTCCCTCTCTCTCTCCCTCTTTCTCCCTCTCTTTTTCCCTCTCTCCTTCTCCTTCTCTCTTTCTCTCCCTCTCCTTCTCTCCCTTCCTCTCTTCCTCTCTCTCCCTCTCTCCTTCCTCCTTCTCTCCCTTTCCTTCTCCCTCTTCCCTCTTCCTTCTCCCTCTCCTCCTTCTCTCTTCCTCCCTCTCCCTCTCTCTCCCTTCCTCCTTCCTTCCCTCTCCTTTTCAGAAGAGGGAAGAAATTTTGAGGACAACCAGGTTTTCCAGGACATTGCCTAATCACAAATTTTAAGGTGAGAGGGACGCTGGAAGTGATCTGGAAGCACTTCTTATTTGTTTCAAAATAATAAGTGAAGAAACCGAGGTCTAGAAAAAATAAATGGTCAGCTCAAATCACTTGGTAGTAGATGGTAGAGCCAGGATTCAAATGCATGTGTTCTGATGCCTCATCCAAAGCCCATTAGGAGTGTGAGTCACATTGTGTGAGGATTGGTTTCTTAAATTAATCTATTTCATTAGTTTCTAGTTAATTACCAATTAATCATATTAATTTATCTTTCAAGTTATCAGTTAATTAATCGATCTGTTAAATTGCCCATCAAGCCAAAATATCTTTCAATTATTTATTAATAAATTAATTTTATTAGCTAATAATTGATATAATAGATATCTCAATTTATTATTAATTTTATCAGTAATTAATATTACTGATAAAATATTACACAATTAATATTGTGATTGATTTTTAAATGTTTGGTTAATTTATTTTGTATTTTTTGTTTATTTAATACACATTGCTTTATGAAACATATTGAGAGAAAAAAATCAGTGCAAAAAAGAAAAACCATGGGAGAGATACATTAATGAATTAATAAAAATTTAAAATAAATTCATTGTTGTCTTTCATTAGTTTCAGATAATTAATAACCAA
The DNA here is from genome assembly GCF_016432865.1 of Antechinus flavipes. NCBI lineage: Eukaryota > Metazoa > Chordata > Mammalia > Dasyuromorphia > Dasyuridae > Antechinus > Antechinus flavipes. The sequence continues at coordinate 636,429,641 of NC_067400.1, read as the reverse complement.
TTAATTTTATTAATCACCACTTATTTTATTAATTTATCTCTCAATTTATCAATCACCCAACAACATTCCCCATCAATCCAAAATAATTTTCATTCATTTATTTATTTATTAAATTTATTAATCAGGTAACTTTATTAACTAATAATTAATTTCATAGATTTCCATTTCTCAATGATTATTTTTATCAGTAATTAATTAATTTTATGATTAGTTTTTATTAATTTTTGTTTATTCATTTTTCTTTTCTTTTTTTGGTTTATTTTAACAAACATTCTTTACGACTGATTTTGGGAGAGAAAAAGCAGAGCAAAAGGGAAAAACCATGGGAGAAATAAAATCACAGAAAAAGGAAGTGAACAGAGCATATGGTGATTTCCATTCAGTCTCTTTAGTTCTTATTCTGGATGCAGATGGCATTTTCTGTCCAAAGTCTTTTGGGATTGCCTTGGATCACTGAACCCCTGAGAGGAACAGAGTCTTTTATAATTGATCATCACACATTCTTACTGTTACTGGGTACAATGTATTCCTGGTTCTGCTTGTTATGCTCATCATCAGTTCATATCATCCTTTCCAGGCTTAAGATCAGCTTGTTCGTTATTTGTAATGGAACAATCATATTCCATAACCTAAATATACCACAACGGGGCAACCACTCCCCAGTTGATGGGCATCTACTCATTGTCCAATGCTTTGCTACCACCAGAACAGCTGCTCCAAATGTCCTTACACAGGTGGGTCCTTTTCCCTTCTCTATGATTTCCTTGGGACATAGACCAGGAAATGGCCCTGCTGGGTCAAAGGGCATGCAGAATTTGATGGGCCTTAGGGCACAGTTCCAGATTGCTCTCTAGAATGGGTTGGATCATTCCATAATTCCACTAACAAAGCATCAGTATCCCACTTTTCCTATATCCCCTCCCACATTTATCTTTTCCTGTCATCTTAACCAATCTGACAGGTGTGAGGTGACACCTCAAAGTTGTTTTAATTCACATTTCTCTAATCAATAGTTATTTAGAGCACATTTTTTCATATGACTATAGATGGCTTCAATTTCATCATCTGAAAAATGTCAGTTTGTATCCTTGGACCATTTATCTATTGGGCAATGACTTGTATTCTTTCTTTCTTTCTTTTACTTTAAAAATGGCATCTTTATTAATTAGCTTTGTATGGGAGAAAGAAAAATGTTCATTCTTTACATATCATTTTTTAAACTTTTTTATTTTTATTATAGATTTTTATTTATAAGATATATACATGGGTAATTTTTCAGCATTGAATTTGATATATTTGTTAATGAGATTTTTATGTAAAGGAGCTTGGGTATTCTTTGACTATTTATGATAGTGGTGGATTTCTGCTAAGCTTTTAAGTGATTTTTAAAAATTTATTAAGGAAAAATATATCTTTTTAAGAAACAAAGGAAAATAATCTCAATATTTTAATGGCAACTGTATTATATCTTATAATAGTAATATAAAATTAGTATAGTATTTAGAAAATTTTCAGTGCAACATATATTTCAGTTTTAATATACAGTTACGACTCATTTAATAAGAAGAGTAGCTGATTTATGAAGCATTTATTGATCACTCTGTGCTAAGAAGACAGTATAGTCACTGTGCTTAAAAACCTTGCACTGTATTGAGAAAAACATCATAAACACATATAAGTAAATACAAAATGTGTACAAAATATTTGGGAAGGGAAGCTGTAATTTCTAAGTGTTAACAGAGAAAAGAGTGATTTAGGAGTCTTTAATTCACATATAACTCAGTGAGTTCAGGCTTATAAATTAAGTAGGAATTCTGAAATTTAGAGGTGAGTGGAGGAGAGCTTTACAAGCATAAACAACACCTTTGCAAGGCACAGACAGGAATTGCGTGTTACATGTGAGGAACAACAAGATTATTTGAACAGAATGACAGATAATAAAGCTGATCCATTCTCTTATCTCTCATGACTCTGCCAATATCCTAATATAAGTCTTAATCAACTTTTTCCTGGAGCTTTGCAAAGATTTTCTTAAGCAGTCTCTGGACTTTTAGTCTCTCTCCCATATAATTGATAATTCCAAAATAATCTTTTGGAGACATGTTTCTGACTTTGCTGACCAAAAATCTTTAGTATCCCCATTGCTTCCAAGGGAAAATATAAATGATTCATTCTGGTCCCAAGTTACTTTTCCAACTTGATTTCACATTACTTTTTTCATGCACTTTCATGTTACAGACAAGCTAGTCTACAGGTTTTCTCCAAGCTTGTCATTTGTACATGGCAACAATGAGATTATGAGATGATTGATTCTAATGGATGTGGCTCTTTTCAACAATAAGGTGATTCAGACCAGTCCCAATGGTCTTGTGATGAAGAAGAGACATCTTTACCCGGAGAGAGGACTATGGGGACTGAATGTGGATCACAACATAGCATTTTCAATTTTTGTTGTTGTTTGCTTGCATTTTATTTTCTTTCTCATTGTTTATCCTTCTTGATTTGATGTTTCTTGTACAGCATGATAATTATGGAAATATGTATAGAAGAATTTCACATGTTTAACATATATTAGATTACTCACCATCTTTGACTGCATTGGGATATTGATAGGCTTAGTAGGTTATTACTGAGTAAAAGGACATGGATAGTTTAGTGACTTTTCATATGTAGTTAAAAATTGCTTTCCAGAGTTGTCATACCAGTTGACAATTCCATTAAGCGTGCATTAGGATATATGTCCTCTTACAGTCTCTATATTTGTCATGTATATTTTTTATTCATTTTTGTCAATTTGATAGGGATGAGTTAGAACCCTCAGAGTTGTGTTATATTGCGTTATTATTTTTCTAATCGTTGGTGATTTGGAGAATTTTTTTTTCAATTGATAGTAATTATTTACATAGCTTCTATTGGAAATTCCTTTTAAGTTTTATCTCTTAGGAAATGTCCTATTTTTACAAATTGGAATGAGTTCCTAAATATCTTGAATATGAGACTTTAGTTGGGCAAATTTGCTGCAGGGATTTTTCCCCCATTAACAATTTTCTTTCTAATTTGAACTATATTGATTTTGTTTGTTTAAAAATGTATTAATTTTACATAAGCAGAGTTGGATGTTCTATCGTCTATGATTATTCTGTCCCTGGTTTGGTCACGACCTCTGCTCTTTGTCATAGTCATAAGGGTTATTTGCTTCTTTGCTCTTCTAGTGTGTTTATAATGTGACCTTATACCGAGGTCATCCATTCACTGGGAACTTATTGTATTACATCATGTGTGACTGGTCTAAAACTAATTTCTTCTAGTTTACTTTTTAATTTTTCTTGAATACTAGTGCTTACTCAAGTATTTGGGGATTTGGGTTTAATGAAAAACTAGACTACTATCTGTTTTTAATACTATGTACATAATCTGTTTTATTGAATGTCATCTTTTTTTTTTAACTAGCACCTAATTGTTTTGAAAATTACTATTTTGCAATTTACTTTAAGGCCTTGTATCTTTGGCCTTAGTGCTTTTCCCATGAAAATCTTTACATTTTGTTTTTTAATTTTCATTTTATCATCTCTTTTCTAGTTCTCTAAGGTAGGGTAGTGGTAATTTGATTTGTATGGAACTGAATAAGTACATTATTTTAGGGAATGTTATCATTTTTTTATATTGTCATAGGTGAACCATTAACAATTGACACATTTCCACTTAGATCTGTTTTCATTTTTATAAAGATTATTTTATAATTGTATGTCTATGATTCCTATGTACATCTTGGTAAGTGGACTCTTATTTTGTGTTCTTTCATTACTTTTAGTGTAATTTTACTTTCCAGATCTTTTGGAGATTTGTTGATAATATAAAGAAAGGCTGAAGATTTGTTGTGAATTTATTTCATACCCTGTTACTTTGCTGAAACTTTTTTTCATTTAAAATTAGCAATTCTCTAGTTCATCATCAATTGCAAAAAAATGATCATTTTGTTTCTTCTTTACATAGGAATTCCCTTTCAGTTTCTTTATCTTATTGCTATAGCTAATATTTCTGACATTGTGTTAAATAATAGTGGTGATAATAGGTCTTTGCTTCACCCCTGATCTTATTATAATGGATTTTAGTTTATTGTCTTTACACAAAATGTTAGCTTTTATTTTTACATAGATATCTATTTCATAGATTAAGACATAGTCAGTTTTCTCTTACTTTTTACTGTTTTTTAACAAAAATAGGCATGATATATATTTAAAACACTTAAAAAAGGGCTGAAGCATATTGGCTGTCCTGTACCAGGGTTGACATGGTATTGGCTATAATATCCTGATCTTGGGGATATCCTATTCCTTGCCCTTATAATCTGAACCTCATAGGCTTCTATCTAAGCCCCATTTCTTAGCATTGCCACATAATTACAGAATTTAGGTAGTAAGGCTTGTCCCTGAACTTAGCTCCCTTATCTCTGCCCTAGTATATTGTTTCTGATTCTAGTTTTTTTTTTTTTTTTTTTTTTTTTTTGCTGCCCCCATCTAGGCTAGAAGACATTTGTCTTATATTCCAGTGCTTCTTGTACTTCTCTAACTAGACTCATTACCTAGTACCTAAAGTATTTGACTTTCTCTTTGTGAGGATCTGAGGCGGCAAAATGTAGTTCCTAGAATATTGGCTCGGATTTCCCTGTCACTTTTCATTTGGTGTCCTTTCTTATCCTTGCTGGAGTGGTTGTAGCAGACCTCCATTGTTTTGTTCTATTTACTCCACTGTCTTAAGGAGAGTTTTTTATAGAGATTTTTGTATGTATGTATATATCTGTGTATATGTGTATGCATTATATACCTTATACTGACAGTGTACATAGTAGTCAAATTAGGACCCAGATTGAGTAGAGAACATCTGGATTGTCTTTGGGAATGACAAAGCTCCTTAAATTATGCCCAACTTGTCACTAAAATAAAGTTCCACTGTTTTAAACAATAACATTTAACTGGTGTTGTTATATAGCTGTATGATGCCATAGAATACTAAATAATAAAAGAATCAAAGAAGTATATGAGTATAAAAAGAACATAGTCTGGTCATCTTGTGAGTATATTAATCAATAAACATGTAATAGGATCACTTGGTATGCACATAATATCAAGAGAATTAAAGGAAGGGTCCTTTGCATTGTGGGTAGCACAACTACCCTGTGCTGACCCTGTGGGAAGATAACAAAAATCACAGAATCATCAGACATTGATAGGTAATGATCAGCTTGTTGGAAGGAATTGCCATATTGATGAAAGCAAAATCCAGATTCATATTTTTGAATACTGAATGCTTTGTCACTAAAAAAATAGATCCATAGTAGTTTCCTAACTTTCTTCTCTGTCTCTTTCTCTCTCTGCCTTTCTCTGTCTGTCTGTCTCTCTCTCTAATATATGTATGTGTATATATGTATACATATATATGTGTGTATGTATGCATGCATGTATGTGTTCCCTCCCTTTGAGATTTCTTTAATCATCTGATTTTACATCTAAAGAAATGAAGACAGGCCCTGACTTCCAATCCAGTGTTCATAGGATTAGAGAGGGACTGCAGAAGTCTTCTTTTCCAATTCCATTATTTTTACATACGAGATCATCTGGGCCAGTTAAATGCATTGTCCAAGGTTATATAGGTAATCAGGCACTTTCATGGTAGTGCTGTGATTTGAATCTAGATCCTTTATTGCCACATCTATTGTACTTTCCATTGCTCCATTCTGACTCTCATTTTCTTTGTTATGTCATATTGTCTATCTTAAATAGTGACATTTAAGTTAATTTTCTGAGAAAGAAATATGAATATGTTTTAGTCCATATATTTCACCCTTATGAACAGGATGGTTTTAAGCTATCTGCATTCCTTTTTTATAGAATCTAAATTTCATGATACTCCAACAAACTTGAGATAACACATTGCTTTCATTTGTTACGAATGTTTTGAGATATGGTAGGTAAAGAAATTAATATAAACTTTTGTAGCAGCTCTCATTAGAGGAAGTCACAAAAATTGTGCTCAGTTTTTTGGCTCCTTGGATTGGCTCATCAGCAGACTGGAGGCATCCTCAGGTATATTTTCTATTTGTCTTTTTACTCCTATATTATCCTTCTTTCTGTACTTTAAAATACAAAAATAAATCCTTATGTTCATATATATTGCATTTGTGTGTGTATTTAGAATTTCTTTTAATGAATTCATCCCTCCCTCTTTCCCTTCCTCCCTTCTTCCTTTTCTCTTTTCCTCCCTTTGTCTCTTCTTCCCTTCTTTTCTTTCCTTCTTCCCTCCATCCTTTTTGCTCTCCTTTCTTTTTCTTCCTTCTTTTCTGCCTGCCTTCCTCCTTCTTTTCCTCTCTCCCTCCCTTCATCTTTTCCTTCCTTACTTCCTCTGTCCCTCCTTTCCTTCCTTCCTGTCTTCCTCTCTCTGTATCTGTCTGGCTGTCTGTAATACATACATGCACACACAAGCATGTAATCTCAGCCCTTTTTCGTAATCTGCCAGCTTCCAGAATGCATTTGAAAATAAGGGGACTAATTTGGAAATGAAATTTCAACTTAAGAAGGAAAATTTATAGGTTTTCGTAGAGTAGCCTGGGTATAGACACATAAGATGAATCCTTTAGTTGCTTGATTTTTTTTTTCCGAACCAAGAATGCCATCTAGGCTTATAGTCATTTGATCAACTTAAAGGAAAAGTAGCATTCTGATTTTGATATAAGATTCTGAAAAATGATGCTATTGCATTTCAATTTATTTTCACATTTTGTTTACAGTGAACAGTATTAAATTAAATAATATATTTATAGGAAATATTAATATATTGTTCTGCTTCAGTATTTCTACAAAGTCAGCATGTACATCCAATTCCTTTTCGAGGGGAGCCTTCTGGAGCCTGGCCTTTTCAGCACGGAGCTGCTTGTTTTCTCTTCTCAACCTTTAGTTGTCGGCCACGAGGAACTCTACGTGTCGCTTCAGATCAGCGATCTTGGTTGCCTGTTCTTCTATCGTGGTCTTGTCATCTTTCGGGACTTTGCTGCCGGGGCACGGTTCTGTCGGGTCTTTCCTCTTCTGAAGGAGAAAAAGGAGAGTGTCTGGGTCCCTATCCAAGACCCCCGGCACCGCAGCAGGACTAAACTGCTGAGATCTAGGCACACTGTGACCCTCGGACCCATCCTCGGCCATCTTGCACAACGTCAGAAGCTGAGGGGTTCCATCCGGAGTCTGCTGGGCTTTCCACCTTTCCTCCCGCTTTGCCCTTTTCCACCTCTCCTGAATAAGCAAGAGTTGTTTCATGTGGCTATCCCTTTGTAATTCCAGTGATAACTGAGCCTGCTCAGACTGTGTCAGCTTCATGGCTTCAGTTAGATATGCAGCTGCCTTTTGGTGACACAAAATGGTCTCGTCGTATTTCCCTGCAGCTAGTGACTGGTCTGCTTTTCTTCTCTGCTGATGAGCCTGGTTGAGGGGCCAGTCCATCACTTCCATAAACGTCGGGGTGGGGGATGGCGGCGGCGGCACCCCGGCTCATGGAGGGCCGGGGAAGGGCAGCGCTCGGATGGCCCGGGAGCCGGGTCGGCGCCACTGCCGGATCAACACAGCCGCCGCTGCCGCTTCCTCCTCCCCCTCGTCAGACGCCGCCCGAGCCCTGCTTCAGTATTTCATGATTATTAATTTGAGACTCTATAGAGCTGTATAAGTATTAGAGAAAAACTTATGTGCATAGCATAATTAGTTAAGCATCTGGAGAATTAGAAGCCATTTACACCAACACAATTGCAAAATGCCCTCAAACTTGAAATTAATCATTTGAACACTATTTTAGGGATGAAGTTTTTTCCCATTTTTTCCTTCTACCCTTGCCAGTCTGTATATTTGAGTGAAACCAATTTAATGGTAATAAATTAAAAATTGTTTGTTTTAAATATTTTGCAATAAAATTTCTTTGGAAGACTGTGGGGAATAATTTCCCTCCTAATCTACAGATATAAATGGATATTTTTATTTGAAAAAAATGCACTTCTCCCTCATGTTGCAGTTGGCTTTATGGAATTGTCCTTTAATTATAAAACACATCACTAGAACAGTATTAAAATCTTTGCTGTGAAATGAAAAGATATGATTACTGTATTTAAATTCAGTAATGTGAGTATGGAGGTGAAGAATAAAATTTGAGAATAATATGGGATCATGGAATTTAGAGATGGAAAATTCATTAAAGATATATTTTAGTCTCTTTAGCAGAGCTCCATGTAAACAATCAGTTTTAAGTATCATACGATATGAACCTTTTAGTCTTCACATCGCACATAGATAATATCTGCTCCTGTTCTGAAGTCAGGAGGGGAGTGTCCTTTCATTATGTATATCTGAAAGCAAGCTCACCTCAAGTTTCTGGGTGCTTGATTGAAATGACTACTAAGCATACATAGTCTTGCTTAGCCTCCAGTTGAATGTCTCAGTGTAAGATTAATCTAGGTTTGGAATTCACATTTCAACAGGCAGGTTGAAAAGGGTGGGCACAAGTTTATTACTGCTCAGAACCTTCATTTAAATAAGACATAAGGGAAAAGGAAACTCATAGCACAAAAGTAATCAATACACAACTAGTGAATATAGTGGCCACTATAACAACATACATCCTCACCACTATGAGGGAAATATCTGAATTCTTGGCTTGGAGAATTCATGGTCACAACTATTCATAGTGTCAAGTGAAAGGCATTGATAGGCAAGTTGTCCAGTACTTCCTAGCTAAATTCTCAAAGTCCCTTTCCAATAAAAGGTTTTTCTCAGCTGAGAACAAAGAAGGCACGACCCTGAGTATTCTCATTTGATATAGGACTCTTGAGATGTAGCAGCATCCCGGGAACAGGATGCTCCATCACAAGAGACCCACCAAGAAGAATAATTGTTCACTGTTTTTACTCAAGGAACTGGCCAGGTTTCCAGGGTAAACACTAGCTTGAAATAAAGGAAACTCACTGATTAATACACAAGAAAGGATGGCCTTCCAACTTTGTGTGTTCCTGGTATTCCATCGGATAACTTATAGCACGTTCTCATGTTCTCAGCAGAAAGTTATACAAAAGACATGCTTGAGATGCACTTCACATTCCTTACACCCAGAGAAAGTACAAATACCTGACACTCTGTATGTGGTACAGTACCCCATGTGCTTCTGTTTGTGGATAACATTGTTCTGATTGTGTCAGAATTTAGAATTCCAAAGGGTCTTCTAAATGAGATCAACAATAGCTCACAAGATTTCTGCATAAAACATCCATTAAAAATTAAGTGCATGAAAAAGTCCATTTTTCTTTTCTAATATGTCATTTGATTGAACTGCTACATGAATACAAATAATTTAGATATTCTAGATGGATGCTGAACTGGATCTAGAGGAGAAATAATTAGACAATAGACCGAATTGAATATGAGGAATTAAACAGTAATTGTTCCCTGACATAACCCCTTAAAAATTAGGAAGACCTGGGTTCAAGTTGGGCCTCCGATACATGCCAGGTATATTATCATCATAGATCACCTCTCCTCTCAGGAAACTTTGTTGTTGTTGTTGATGTTGATTTTTTTTAAATAACTTTTTATTTACAAGTCATATGCATGGGTAATTTTACAGGACTGACAATTGCCAAACCTTTTGTTCCAATTGTTGCTATTGTTTTTCAACTTCAATACTATTTACTTTTCCATTTACATATAAAGATAGTTATCAACATTTATTAAGGTATTTTATTTGTTCAAAGGCATCTCATTAGGAAGTTATAGTCAACTGCAAATAAAGAAGAGGGAAGGAAATTCTCTTTTTAAATCTCTGGATTATGTGGTTTGTTACAAAGATTCCTGTATGTCTTCCGCTTTCCATACCTCCCCCTCTCCCAGTTTCCTACTTTTCTTCTAATTTTAGCTCCATTGGTATAATTTGTACAAAACTTTTAAATTTTCCATTTTACCTCAAATTATCCATTTCACTTTGCATTTATTTCTAGGTTTTGTTCATAAACTCTTCCCATATCTTTAGATCTGAAAGATAATTTTTCCATTATGAACTGATTAACTTATGTCTAAATCATGACCACATTTTGAACTTTACTTGATTTACAATGTGAGAAGTTGATTTATATCTAATTTCTCCTAGGCTACTTTTAAAGTTTCTCAGCAATTTTAATAAAATAGTGAGTTCTTGTCCTAACTGTTGCAATGCTTTCCAAAACTGTGTTCATTCCCTTCTTAATATTATGTATCTAATCTATTCCAATGATCAACTTCACTATTCCTTATCCAATACTAAATTGTTTTGATGATTACAATTTTGCAGTAGAGTGTGATATGTGGTACTATTAGGCCACCTTTCATTTCTATTCTTTTTTATTAGTTCTTTTGATATTTTTAACCTTTTGTTTCTCTAGTTGCATTTTACTATTTTTTTCTATCTTTATAAAGTAATTCTTTGGTAGTTTGATTAGCATTACAGTGAATCACTAAATCAATTTAGGTAATATTTTTATTTTTATTATATTAACTTGACCTACCTATAGGCAAGTAGCATTATTCCAATTACATAGCACTCCATTTTTATGAAGAGTATGTTTTAATTGTGTTCATATAGTACCTGTGAGTCTTCTGATGAGTAGACTCCCATGTATTTCATAATGTTTGTAGTTATTTTAAAAATAATTTGTCTTTCTATCTGTTTTGCAGGGTTTTGTTGCTAACAAAAAACAATGCTGAAAATTTATATGTAAGATTTGTATTCTTCAGCTTTATTGAAGTTTTAAATTATTTTATTACTTCTTTTAGTTGTCACACTAGTAAACCATCACATCTTCCAAAAAAAAAATCTACATATCCTTTTCTTACTACTTATCCTTATTCCTTCAATTTCTTCTGGTCGTCTTAATGCTATACAAAGCATTTCTAGTACAATATTGAATATTAATGGTGATTATAGATATTCTTGCTTCATTCCTCGACTTTATTGGAAAGTCTTCCGGTTTATCCTTATTAAAGACAATGGTAGCTCTTTATTTAAATCAATCTTCCTTATTCTACGAAGAAAAAGCACCATTTATTCTTGTGCTTTCTAGTGAGTGTTTTTTTAAAAATATAAATCAGTATTGCATGTTGTCAAAATATTTTTTCTGTATTTATTGAAATGATAACATCATTTTTATTGATTTTATTGTTACATAATACATTTGCTTAGTTTTCCTAATATTAAACCAGTCCAATATTCCTGATAAAATTCCCACTTCTTCCTAACATATGATTCTTACAATGTTTTTACAGTCTCCTTGCTAATATTTCATTAAAATTCTTGCATCAATATACATTAAGGAAATTCATGCTTAGTTTCCCCCACTCTGTTTTTATTCTCCTTGAATCAGTTTTCAAGACCATATTTGTGTCATAAAAGAAATTTGACAGAACTTATTTAGCTGTTTTTTTCCCAAATAGTTTATGTAGTATTGGAATTAATATTTTTAAAATATTAGGTATAATTCACTTGTAAATACAACTGGTGCTGGGTTTGGGGGTAAGAAGTTCATTTATGCATTATTTCATTTTTTTAAAAGTAGAATTATTCAAATATTTTATTTCCATTTTTGGTTAATCTGGACAATTTATATTCTTGGAAATACTTATCTATTTCAGTTAAAGTGTCATGAATTATATTTGAATTGACTTAACATGCACAAGAAAAAGCTGTGTTTGACAAAAAGTCTCTCATGTGATTCCCTTGCCAATACTCATTTTCAAGGGCCATCTTCTGTGCAGTCCCCATCTTATTCCTTTTATGTATTATTTTTCTTCTTTTATTAATTCTCTTTTGTTAAATTATATTTTTGTAAATACTGCTTCATATCATTTATATGATTAATTTTTTTGGCAAATAATTGGGCAAAGTGGATACTAATAATTACCTTAATTTTTTGTTCATTTGGTTGTATATTCATCCCTTTCAATTTTGATACTGGTAATTTGATTTGATTTGCTACTTTTCAAATCAAATTATCTATTCCCTCAGCTCCCCCCTCCCAAAAAAAAGCTCCAATTTTTATTCAATAGCTTGATATTTTCTTGTAAATTTTCAGTTTTATTGCTATGATTTTTATTTTGGTATTTATTTACAAGGGTGTAAGTTTGTTTTTTAGTTGCATACATAATATGTTGCTCTTCCTTTTTCTCTCTTTTATTGATATATTTATACATATCAGTTTTCTTATAAGTATTATTTTGGCTGAATCTCAAAAATTTTGTTGTTGTCTCATTGTTATCATTATCTTTAATAATTTTTTAAAGGGGGGTAGCTGGGTGGCACAGTGAATAGAGCACTAGATCTGAAGTCAGGAAGAACTGAGTTCAAATTTGGCTTCAGACACTTAACACTTTCTAGATGTGTGACCCTGGGCAAATCACTTAACCCCAATTGCCTCATCAAAATAAATAAATAAATAGAAAGAAAAAAATTATTTTTATTCATTTTCCAATTCATTTTTATCTATTTGTTAAAGACTTTTTATTATATATAGTTTTATTGCATTATGATCAGAAAAAAAAGTTTACTATTTTAATATAACGTATTTTTGCAAGGTTCTTGTGCCCTAATTCATGATCAGTTTTTGAGAAGGCTCCTTGCATAGCTGAGAAATAGATATATTTATTTATATCCCCATTCAGTAATCTCCAGAGGCCTATATTAGCTAAGTTAAATAAAATTTTATTTAAGTCCTAAACTTATTTCTTATTGATTTAAAACTTAGATAGCCTCGAGAAGGCTAAATTCAAGTCCCCCTTGCCTTTTATTCCCCATCCTGTCTCCCATATATAACTCCCGTATATTTTCTATTTACTTATGCTTCTCATCTAACTTTCCTTTAAGAATTTATTTGCCATACCATTTGTTGCATATCTTGTCTGTATTGCTATTAATTCATTGTCTGTGATTCTTTGTATAGTATAATATAGCGTAGTGTAGTAGTTCAGCCACTCACCTGTGCCTGACTCACCATTACTATCAGACCCTAACATGCCAATACTGACCATCCTGCTGTCAGTGGCAAAGACTGAGGGATGCTTGCCATTCCCTTCCCCAGTGGATTAAGGCAGAGGTTAGGTCACTTGTCCAGGATCACACAGTTAGGAAGGGACTAAGACCTGATTTGACCTCAAGTCTTCTCACCTTAGGCACAGTGCTTTGCTCATTTCCTTAGCCACGGAGCTGCTTTCATCGTATAGTATGGTATAGTATGGTAGAGCATAGCATAGCATAGTGTAGTGTAGAGTAGTGTAGTAGAATGTTGAGTATATGTATTTTTAAATATTGTCTATAACATTAATAACACATATTTTATATAATACACACACACACATAAAATGTCAATTATTGTTGCTGTTCATTAGGGTTTTTTTTTGTTTTTTTTAAATTTCCACATTGAGGCTCATTTCTCAGTAACTCACTTGGTCTTAAATGAGATATCAGAGCACTCAATAAAATACTGACAATTAGCATAAAACACATTTCTGAATGAGACCAAATATAATATGAAGAATATTCTATCAGAGCTAAAGCCCATGGTGAAAATGACTCTTGACAATCTTAATAAACTCTTGAAGAAGTGTTATTTTGCATATAGGAAGAAATATATAGATATATAATTGATTTACTTTTCTTTTTTTAATTTCTCAGTCTATTGAATCTTTCTTGGGGACATTTTCTTTTGGTTATTAAGACTAGAGAATGAAAAGAATAGATTAAAAGTTCCTGGTTTTTTTTTCTTTTTTCTTTTGTTTTGTCTTTAGGGATTCTTGAAGTTTTACACTGTGCATTGCTGGAAATTTTAGAAGCTCTGAATATTATTAAAGAAGGGCATATTAAATCCATTATCTCACTTTTAGACAAACATGGATGAAATCACAAGGTGAGGCATTAAATGAATTAAATAGCAAAATAAGAGAATGAGTCGTTTTTTGGTAGTATTACTGGGATTATGCCACTGAGATTAGTGACATGTCAAATGGTACTTTATAGATTATGTTATAATGTTTCCTAATTTCTAGGAGCAAAGAATGAAGCATTTAAAAAAAAGAAACTTAAACATGTTCCCAACTTTTCCTTATAAGGACTTATTTTATAATTTACTTTCAGTAATCTTATAAGTACTTTTGGGAGTAATGAATGTTCATTCACATAGCAGTTAAATTTTTATAGGCTACATTTTTGGGAACTATTGGGAATTTTTGTGTTTTGGTTCTTAGGGAATTATAAGGATATTTGCTATTTTTTAAAGAGTTTGATAATGATTGAAAAATAAAGAATAAATAAAATGAAAAGAAAGCTGTTTTCTTTTATAGGTTCTTGATGTCTTCTGTTCTCTCTGTGTTTGCCATGGAGTTGCTCTCCATTCTAATCAGCATCTAATCTGTGACAACCTCCTACCAGGAAGAGATCTACTACTATGGACACATCTTGTGAATCATGTGAGCAGGTAATTTTTAAAATAAAGTCTAATGATATATAGACTTATTAAGTCTGTTTTCTAGAAGTTGAATCTTTTAACTTTTTGATTGAGCAGCTTTAAGATATTATTTTACATGAATGTCATTCATAAAGTATTCACCTTATTCCAAGACTGAAATGGATTTGTGATCTTAATAATTCTAGAGTTTCTCCAAGTGATGCAGATTACAACCCCTTCATGTTTATCTACCCTCATAACTCTTGTCCATATATTTTCATACATTTACCATGGATAGCTACCTAGATGTTCTGGAGACTTTCTTTATTTTCACTTTACATGTTAAAAAACAAATTTTTTTCTCATAAAATTCCTTATGTCATCTTTTACTCCTAAACTTTGAAGTGATTCACTGATTGCACATATCAGCCTTCATGTACTTTCATAACCATCATGTACCTCTCCATTGTCTTCTGTGTGATACTTATTTTTGATTCTTCAGAGGAAATTGTATTTACTGACTGCTGCTGTTATATAATGGACAAATTGAGTAAAAGGTATGTTATATCAGCTCAAAATTGAGTCAGAGAATTATCTTAATCATAGGCCATCTGAATAGCTAAATAAACCTGAAGTTTAATGGAATAAGTTCATAGTCAAGGAAAGTAAATATGTTACAATTTTGTGTGTTCAAAGAAGCAAGTAAAATAGGATGATTTGGTGTGTTTCTAGAAGATATTGAAAATATGATTAATTTTTAATATGCCAACCTCAATTATCAAGTGCATACCATATGCCAGATAATTCACTTATTGCAGTGGATAACAATTAAAAAGCAAACAGGCCTCTCCTCAAGGAACTTGCATTTCATGGTGTTCATTTTTGTGAGAGAATGAAACAAGAAAAAGTTAGTTTTTCTGTTATAATTATGTTCAACTACAGCATATTTTGAAAACATATTTACTTAACTGTGTATGTTATCCAGAAGTAAGAGAAACATATTATAGTAGAAATTTGATGTTTTGCTTCCATTCAAAGAATTTTGGTTTGGGTTTTCATTACTATCTCTTTCTTAATTAAAAAGATTATCTTTTGTGAACTAATTTATGTTGTTTCCTAACATATGAACTCAAATATATTATGCAAAATAGGAAGAGATATTCTAGAATCAATTCTAACTTGCTCTTGAGAGCCAATTTGTTAAATTTTGTATGAGTATTATAACCAAGCATCACCGTTTGAAAAGAAGAGAAAGTAGCTAAGGAAAATTAAATTCCTTTCTCTGTCATGAGAACTTTTTGCTGTGTCAACATCCGTGTCATCGTCTACTCCTCATCCTCCCCAAGCTGACATTTCCAATTCTTTGTTATTTTCCCCCACATCTCTCTTATCTGTCACCTGGGTGCTCAGGTAGCTGCTGTCCTAACTGCAGCCCTCATTCTGGACCACTGCAGGAGTGGGCTGCTTGGTCTTCCTGCTGCCAGGCTCTCCCCTCCATTCCATTCTCTGTGCCCTGAAGCTGCAATGAGATCCCCAAAATGTCTGAGGTTAGATTTGGATG
>NC_067400.1:636397105-636413092 GCF_016432865.1 Antechinus flavipes | reverse complement strand
AAACAGCCATAAAACATGGAATACAATAAAAAAGGCAAAGCTGGCAAAAGCTTTGGCAATTTTTATCTTAAAAACTTCCCATGTTTGCTCTTCTCTGCCAGCCTGGAAGGGGAAAAAATTCAGTTTCATATAAGAGGCATCTGCTGTACTTGTCACATGCACTCTGCAAGCCAATGAATGGCTTAAGGGCAGAGGACAGCACTCCCATCAGAGTAATGGTTTCCTAATCTAAGAGCAACATGTTGGACATAAGGAACAATTCAAAAGTCCCCATGGGAGTCAGGTGTGTCAGAAAAGTCCAGCTTTGCCAGGAAAGGCACACACTAGGAAAAAAGGGTTTAAATCAGATTCATTTGGTTTTCAATCACAGTCAATGCCAATTTCTTGCTCCCTCGGTACCAAATTGATCACAGAAACTCGAGTTGGAAGGGGCTTCAGAGGCAGTTTCATCCAAACTCACACGTGCACAGGAAACTCCGAAAATGTTTCTGCTTGAAATCCTATTAGGAAGGCAGCCCATGATTTAGGACACTGCCCATCACTTCAGGCTGAAATCTGCTCCTTGCAACTTGCACTCACTGCTCCTAGGAATTCTTTTTGGGTGTCAGGCTGAAAAAAGTGTGATCCATTTAGACCTTTTAACCTTTCAGCTATTTAGAATATTTCTTCTTGCCCACCAAGTCTTCTCTTAGGGAGAAGCAGCCTTAGTTCTGTCAAGTGATCCTCATTTGGCATGTTCTCCATCATATTTGTAGCCCTTCTTGGACATATTCCAACTTGTCAATGCTTCTTGAGGATGACCTCCAATTGATCAACGAGAGATAGAAATAGCTATCTTGTTTGTCCCCATTCATTTCCTTGTTTCTTCTCATTGGACTATGAGTCACATTGAAGCAGAGACTCTCTTTTGCCATTCTCTGTGTTCCCAGTGCCAAGTTCAGCACTTGACACATAGTAGGCATTTAATAAATGCTTGTTAACTGAGCCTCATGAACTATGGTGCCTGGAAATGAACACAATATTTCAGGTGCATCTGACCAACCCAGGCAAGGTTCAACTCAATTATCACTTCTATGTCCAAAAGTGATTATCGGGAATTTCCCATTCTTCTTCTTTGAGAATTTGACTTGTTTGCACAATGATTGTTGTGTGTCTGAGGGCAGAATACAATTTATACTTTAGTATCTTTGGAGGAGGAGAAAGTGGGATGGCATAAATTAGGCCCATATTTACCTATTATTATCAATTTTTGCAGAATAAAAATCTGATCGAGTATTGCTTCTTTCAAGATAAATGCATCAAAATTCCTTTAAAAGTAGAATTGGCCAAAAGGAAAAGGAGTTTTTTAAAAAATTAACAAAAGAAAATAGATCCAAGAGAGATCATTTAACAGTTATTAAACTACCTGAAAACTATTATTCACAAAAAGAACCGAAACTGCATCCTTCAAGGAATCAAGGAAAACCACTCTGATATCCTAGAACCAATTGAGTGGTCCTCTCAGTTAAATGCACAATTTCAGTTTTCCTTTCATTTATTTTCAAAAATTTGGAGCCAAGTTTAAATGTGCAGTGCTCTCATAAAATGTTTTAATGTAAAATGAATTGCTATCTCAGCACCACCTGCAAATCATTTCATGTCAAGACAATTGATTATGTTCTATACTATTATTTGTCCTGATTCAATTTTAGGACATCTTATATAATTTCTGCCAGCCAGAATGATGCCATTTCTAGATATATTGTCTCAAAGTATTTTTGTACAATTAGAGCAGATTTGTTAATATCATTTTTTATTTCTGCAAGATCCAGGGAGAAAGCATCAATATAATCAAGAGAAAAAGAATAATTGTTACCAATTCACATTTCAGATTTTCAATTGCATTGTTCCTACCCCATGATAGCAACAGTTTTTAACCATTTATATTGTTTCCCCTCATATACAAATTATTGTTCTTTGTTCTAGGCTTTAAAATGGGGAGAGGGAAGATAGATTGCCTTTCAGTCCCCATGTCTTTAAGCTCCATAGGATAAGCCAGTGGCCCTCTTTATCAGTAAATTCATGCATTTCTAATAGGCTACTAGTGTTCAGAGATTTGTACCTCAGTTGATTTGTTTTTACTTGTAACAAGTAAGGTTAGTGCTCTTTACACCACCCATGCAATGTCTCCTGAAGGAAAGTTTTAGCCTATATAATCTATGCAGAGAAATCATGATCATCAATTTTGTACTGTTCTGGTTAGCCTTCTGGAGGTCTTGGGACTAGCCTTCGTTTCAGCAGAATAATCACCAAGAGAATGGTCAAGAATAAAGTCCAAAATTATGCCCAAAAAATTATTAAATTGTGCATACCCTTTGATCCAGCAGTGTTTCTATTGGGCTTATATCCCAAAGAAATACTAAAGAAGGGAAAGGGACCTGTATGTGCCAAAATGTTTGTAGCAGCCCTGTTTGTAGTGGCTAGAAACTGGAAAATGAATGGATGCCCATCAATTGGAGAATGGCTGGGTAAATTGTGGTATATGAATGTTATGGAATATTATTGTTCTGTAAGAAATGACCAGCAGGATGAATACAGAGAGGACTGGCGAGACTTACATGAACTGATGCTAAGTGAAATGAGCAGAACCAGGAGATCAATATACACTTCGACAACGATATTGTATGAGGACATATTTTGATGGAAGTGGATTTCTTTGACAAAGAGACCTGAGTTTCAATTGATAAATGACGGACAGAAGCAGCTACACCCAAAGAAAGAACACTGGAAACGAATGTGAACTATCTGCATTTTTGTTTTTCTTCCCGGGTTATTTATACCTTCTGAATCCAATTCTCCCTATGCAACAAGAGAACTATTCGGTTCTGCAAACATATATTGTATCTAGGATATACTGCAACATATCCAACATATAAAGGACTGCTTGCCATCTAGGGGAGGGGGTGGAGGGAGGGAGGGAAAAAAAAATCGGAACAGAAACGAGTGTCAACATAAAGTAATTATTAAATAAAAATTTTTAAAAAAAGGAAAAAAAAGGAAAAAAAAAAAGAATAAAGTCCAAAGCTTTTATCATCTCCTTCACAGTCTGTCTCCTTCTCCTGGGGCCTGGCTTGCTTTCTGGAGGCCTTCACACAGTCCTTGGTCTCAGTGGAGAAATGAAGGAGGACAGGCCAGCCACCAGGATGGCAGGAGAATGTCTCTCTCCCAGTCCTTGTTGGCTCTTATATACTCTATTCTAAGTACATCATCACAGGTATCAATCTTGTAGAATTATATTAAGTACTAAGTACATGTAAACTAGAGAATCATTATCTTAATTCCACTGAATTAACACCTTGTTTCAAGTATACTTCTCCAGAGTGCTACTCTTTACACACATTAAGCAAGATTGAATAGCATATCAGATGAGATTGTAATGCAATCATTTCACCTGGGTCTGACTCTGGGACTCCATTGTGGGAAGGGAGTTCTTGGCAAATGTACTGGAGTGGTTTGTTATTTCCTTCTCCCGTTCATTTTACAAATGAGGAAATTGAGGCAAATAGGGTTGAGTGAGTTGGCCAAGTTCATACACCCAGTAAGTATCTGATGCAGGATTTGAACTCATGAAGTTGAGTCTTCTGATTCCAAGCCCATTGCTCTATGCAGTATTGTAATGGGCTGAGGCTTGAGTTGATGCACTGAGGTCCCAAGCACATGAGGCTAAATAGTAATTGGACCATACTCTATTAATATATAAGCTTGGAGAAAGAATGGCCCCCACCCACTCTTTGTGCAAGTCCTGATGTGTTGTATAGAAAATGACGATTCTGGTGGGTGGAGGCAGGGGAGTGAAAAAGGAAGGGGAAGAGAGCTCAGATCTCTCTCTACTAGCTGGCTTCCTGTTGCAGCTGCCCATATTGCTATTGCAATCCTTCTTGCCCATATTGCTATCGCAATCTTTTTTCACCTCTTCACTTCAATAAAGACTGAAGATTTTTCCCTTAACCTGAGTTCCTGACTCCGGCTGATTTTAAATACACCGTCATTATTCAGTAGGTGTGGTACAAAGAATTGCCACAGCCCAAATAAAATTTGCAGCTTCTAATATATATCAGCTCTTTAAGGAACTTCAGGAGCAAGTGAGAAAACATCCAGGTAAGATTTATATCTTGCATGTCCACTCACATAGTGGACTCCCAGGTCCTATTTTTGATGGGAAGTCAAAGGCAGATAGCCTTTTAACTATGTTAGCCAGTACGCTTTTATTTCAGGAGGCCCAGGAATCCCATTCTAAATTCCATCAGGCTGCTCGAGCTTTGCATTTACAATTTGGGATTACAAAAGAGGAAGCTAGGAGCATAGTAAAAAGCTGTACAACTTGCCTTCCTTTCCACGCTCCTACACTGCCTCCAGGGAAGAACCCTCGTGGTTTGAGACCCAATGAAATCTGGCAAATGGATGTGACCCATTATAAATCTTTCGGTCATCTGTCTTTTATCCATGTTGTGGTAGACACCTTTTTAGGATTCACTTTTGCCATACCAGCAGCAAAAGAGACAGCCCGAGTGGTCACTGAATTCCTCATGCAAGCATTTGCCATTATGGGTATCCCACAAGCAATAAAAACAGACAATGGTCCTGCATATACCTCCAAACATTTTGCACACTTTTGCACACAGTATAAGATTTTACACACCACTGGTATACCTTTTAATCCTCAAGGACAGGCAATAGTAGAGAGGAGAAACAGAGACATTAAGACGCTGCTCCAAAAACAAAAGAAAGGGGTGCCACAGGTAACCCTAGAGAGCCTCTAAATCTAGCTCTTTATACTATTAACTTCTTGATTTTTGACAAAGATGCACTGGCTCCGGCAGACAGGTTTATAACCCACCGGAAGGGCAATGTCCAGTGCGAGCAGCTCCACTATCTTTAGATAATCGCCAGGTGATGTGGAGAGACCCAGAAAGTGGTAAATGGAAGGGACCAGATAGGCTAACTGCTTGGGGGAAAGGGTTTGCTTGTATCTCTACAGGTGGAGAAGGAATCAGATGGGTGCCAACGAGTCGTATTCTCCTTATCCATTGCAGAGAGACGGAGCAGACCCTTGAAACGAAGGAGAAGACCCAAGAAACATTGGGTGGTTCTGTTGCTGATTGTGCTCACCATTGAAAGAGTGTGGCAGTTATGGTGTTTGACTCATGGACATAGAAAATCATTGGACTTCAAAACCCTCAGAAATCATTGGAATCTCTGAGACATTAGATTATTGTAGGACTTTAAATCCCTCAGGAATCATTGGATTCTTTGAGACATAAGACTTGAAAGCCCTCAGGAATCATTGGATTCTCTGAGAAATGATATGACTGTTACAGGACTTCAAAATCTGCTGGAATCATTGGATTCCCTAAGACATAAAAAGACTTTTGCTGGACTTCAAAAACTTGGGGGATCATTGGATTCCCTGATATGTGAAGCAATGGACAATAGATTGGTTTTGGACTATCTCTTGGATGCTGAAGAAGGTGTATGTGTGACTGCTATTTACATACTTTCCTTCTAGGACTTCTGGCATTCTTTTACAACACCATGTTGATTTATATTGTTTGTTATACCGTTACTTGGGTGTATAATTCATATTTGTTACACCACATCAAGCCTGCACTGACTGTGGGGAGAGTCATCACTAATAGCCTCTGCATTGTTGCTATGTGCTTGTGTAATACTTCCCATGCTGATGGGTTTGTGCATAATAAGACCCTTCAGCCCAGAAACCTGCTAGCAACCCCCACTTCCCTTTGGTGCTTTTCATCTCCCTTCCTGAGATGTCAGGGAGGGTATGATTATCTCCTTTTTAGTGCTTTCGCCTCCCTTCCTGAGAAGTCAGGAAGGTCGTGATCACCTCCTTTTTGGTGCTTTCACCTCCTTTCCTGAGAAGTCAGGGAGGGTATGATCACCTCCCCTTGGGGGCTCTGACCTCCCTGAGGAGTCAGGGATGGCATGATCACCTGTGTTCTAAAACAAAAGAAAGCGGGAGATGTAATGGGCTGAGGCTTGAGTTGATGCACTGAAATCCCAAGCACATGAGGCTAAATAGTAATTGGACCATACTCTGTTAATATATAAGCTTGGAGAAAGAATGGCCCCCACCCACTCTTTGTGCAAGTCCTGATGTGTTGTATAAGAAATGACGATTCTGGTGAGTGGAGGCAGGGGAGTGAAAAAGGAAGGGGAGGAGAGCTCAGATCTCTCTTTCTCTGCTAGCTGGCTTCCTGTCGCAGCTGCCCATATTGCTATCACAATCTTTTTTCACCTCTTCACTTCAATAAAGACTGAAGATTTTTCCCTTAACCTGAGTTCCTGACTCTGACTGATTTTAAATACGCAATCATTACACAGTATGGCACCACCTACTTTCTTGTCTTCTTTCTTGTCTAGGCGTTTTTGTGAACATTCTTCTTTCCTTGTTTTACCAGTGTGAAGGTATCTTCTTGGCTTCCTTTACTGGCTCTTAATCTATGTCATTTATAACCACTAACTGAAGGTTCTCCAAGACAGTAGTTCCTTTCTATTTGTATAGTATCTTTGTCTCATGATCTCATTAAATCTCATGAGTTAAAATAGTATGTCTATATAGATGATTATCAGAAGTTTATATCCAGTTCTAATTTCTCCCTTGAGCATCAGTCTCACACCACCAATGAATTGCCTTTTAGACATTGCAAATTACCTCTTTTATATGCATCTAAAACCTAACCTATTCAAAACAAGAACATTATCTCTACAACCTCTTTAACCCAACCATTGCTTATTTTTAATTTTCTCATTACTATCCAGAGCACCATCAGTCTCTCAATTATTCATATTTGGTATCATGCTCAACTATTTCCTCATAAATACACTGAAAATTTTGTCATTTCTAACTTTACATTATATCATTTAAAAGTCTCCTCTCATACTAAAGAAAGGAAAGGGACCTGTATGTGCCAAAATGTTTGTGGCAGCCCTGTTTGTAGTGGCTAGAAGCTGGAAAATGAAAGGATGTCCATCAATTGGAGAATGGTTGAGTAAATTGTGGTATATGAACGTTATGGAATATTATTGTTCTGTAAGGAACGACCAGCAGGATGAATACAGAGAGGACTGGCGAGACTTACATGAACTGATGCTGAGTGAAATGAGCAGAACCAGGAGATCATTATATACCTCAACAACGATACTGTTTGAGGATGTATTCTGATGGAAGTGGACCTCTTTGATAAAGAGAGCCTTAATTGATCAAAGATGGACAGAAGCAGCTACACCCAGAGAAAGAACACTGGAAATGAATATAAACTGCTTGCATTTTTGTTTTTCTTCCCGGGTTATTTATACCTTCTGAATTCAATTCTCCCTGTGCAACAAGAAAACTGTTTGGTTCTGCACACATATATTGTATCTAGGATATACTGCAACCCATTTTGGGGGAAGGGGTGGAGGGAGGGAGGGGAAAAATCAGAACAGAAATGAATGCAAGGGATAATGCTGTAAAAAATTACCCTGGCATGTGTTCTATCAATAAAAAATTATTTTAAAAAAATAAAATAAAAAAATAAAAGTCTCTTCTCCACTCACACAATCCCTACCCTGTAAATGGTATGTAAATGTATGCAGGAATGTGCTTGCTGGTAATGCTCTGCTAAAGTTTAATGAATCACTTTCTAAGTCTAGAAATCAAGCTATGATTTCCAAAGTCTGATAATTCCCAAAGTAGAAATGCTCACACTGAAAATGTAACTATCAACTCTTGAAAGCCTAGATGAGCTCCAGCCTCCCCCTTGGCAGGGCCTATTCATTCAGGAGCCAACATGATTTTCTTAATGTTTAGTATAAATACATCATCATCTCTCCCATCTCCACTGGCTCTCTTTTACTTCTATTGTAAAATTTTATATTCTCTGTTTGGTATTTGAATCCCTTCACAATCAGACCCATCCTTACTTTTCTAGTCTCCTTATCCTTTACTTCCCTACATGTTCTCTACAATTCAATCACAATGATCTTACTCCATCTCCCATTTCTTTTCCTTTGTACAGGTTGTTCCTTATATGCATTGATGCTCTATCTTTTCATCTCTAGCTCCTCATTTCTCTAGCTTCTTTTAATTTTTTAGCTCAACTCTCACTGTCTGGACAAGGCATTTCTGGGCATGCTTTTCCCGAGAATGCCTTCCCTCTGATACTACTTTTCATTTACTCTGCAACTATCTTGAATGTACATTGTAGTTTACATGTTGCCTCCCTTATTAGAATGTGCATCCTTTAAGAGCAAGGATACTGGTTTTTATTTTGATTCTTACTTTTATCTCCAGTGCTTAGCACAAGCATAACACATACTACCTAATAAATGTTTGCTAATTTCTTAATTGGCACAATAATAATGAGGTTACTTTTTTTTTTTTTTTGTACTCAGTTACTATCAGGATTAAGAAACTCAGTTTCACAAAGTTTCTCATACTTTTTTCACCATTTCATTAGAAAACGTTTCTATTGAAATCTTGCTTTACTGTTTCATTGTAGTTTAGGGTAGAGGACTTTCAATGGAACATAAGTTTTGGTAGAATGTAACAATATGAAGATGTTTTGTGGATAAAACCACTGATACATTGTATATTTACCATCAGATATCCTAGCTCAAAGGTGGGAAACTTTTTTTCTGCCAAGGGCCATTTGTATATTTCTAACACCTTTGTCAGCCATGCAAAATTATCAACTTACAGAACCCAAGCAGTGGAAGGTTGCTAGACCTTGCCTTCAGCTCATCCTCTCCCATGGTTGCCTCAATAAATGATTTTACAGGTTTTATAAAGCTCATGGGCTAGATGTTTCCCATCCCTGACTTAGATAAGTTCAGGGAGGTTCAGTCTAAGGTGGGTCACAGTGTGTGTCAAATTTTCAGGACACACACTATGACTATTTATTACATTATAAAGGGATTGTCATCTGCCTTAATGAAGGGAGACTTTCCAACCTGTCTGCTTTCCAGAAATTCCCAGAAATCATCATTATGCAAGATGAAATCAACTCCAATATACACCTTCAATGCTCCCTGTCCCCAGAGCCCTTCTTTCCCTCTAATTGGAAAGACATTAAAGCATGGACATTGGGGAGTTCCTCTAAGATTCCTCATTATTTAACAAGAGGGAGAATTAATCTTATTTTTTCCTGAATCATTACATCATCAGATCCCTTAAATGGCTTTATCATACCCATAAATTTTCTACCCACTTTTACACTTTTTAGCTTCTTTTTATAGGTTGTCTCCCTCCATTAGATTGCCAGCTACTTGAAGGAGGGAACTCATTCCTATCTTTGAATCCCTTGAGCTTATTAATACAATAGGCATATAATATTTTTTTTTTTACCTCTGAGAACTCTTATCAATTGGATCATAGAACTCTAATATAGACTCTTGAGATATTATAGAATACAAGTAGACATGTAAGTATATATGAATATGTGTGTATGTGTACATGACAAGATTAAGGCAGGTATATCAAAATTAAATAATTTTGTTTCTATCTCTATTATTTCATTGTTTTATAACTATAAATGTAATCACAATTTCTTGGTACCTTAGTTTTTATTCACCTCTAACTATATGGTACATTTAATTCCACCAAAAGTAACTATCTGCTGAGTAAGTGAATCTAAGTCTTTTCTTTTGCAGTATTAACAAGTTCTGAAATTCTGAATCGAAACAATTAAAAGAATAAAAGTATTTTATCCAACTTTATTTTAAATAAAGCATAACTGTTTTATAATGCGGTTTTGCTAAAATATTAAATCATACTATTTTAATATCTCAGTTATTAAGCTTCCTTATATATGATCCAAAATGAACCAATCTGGTACTGAAATTTATTCCATAAATATCAAGAATATATTTGATAAAAATATGATAAAGAAGAAGGAAGGTTTCCTTAATGATTTACAAGAAGACATATATTCATTGTTACACAACTGACTTGAAAGTATAGAAAACACAGGATGATGCTATGTTAATTTCCTATTGCTTCTAAAGAAACAGACTGTTTTGATACATTAAAGAAAAAAATGCAACTTTAAAGACTCTTCTCCAACAAGATATCTCCCATGCAAATGTTAAGATTACTCAGAATTTCAAATTATCAATATCAAGTGACACATAAAATTCCATAAGTTTCTTCACATGCTCCTGTTACTGGAAAATATTATGCTGTTTGAATGAGCCACAGAAAACTATAGCATACCTTCAATGAGATTTATTTTTTTTTAATTGCCCTCATAGTTAAATTTTTAAAAAAATAAATTGTGGTGAGCTTTTTCTTCTTAAAACACAGCCAGATGATAAAGGTTCAGATCTTTTATTATCTCCAACATGGCCCGGTTAGCTTAGAGGCCTATCTCTCTGCTTGGTTCCAATAGTTCTTGCCGCTTTGTCCTTTGCTTCTGCCTCTGCTTTCTTCAGCCTCCAGAGCCAGCACCACTCTTCATGTCATTCCAGTGAAATCTCTCCGAGAGCCTCTGTCTGTTTCTTTTATCCAAGAGGGAGGAATTGTGGGATACGAGAGAGAGGGATTATGGGTTTTCTCCCATAGTGCTCTCTGGCCCAAAGAGCTTCAAGGGAGGTGTGAACTCATGAAGGTACAAAGTTTACTTTGTGAAGCTGGCATACTTGTGAACTCCGATGAGTAAAGGTGTAAACACAAGCCTTGTATTAATTAGTTCTACTTAGTACCTTGTTTCAGGTTCTGGCCAAAATCTTCTTGTAAGATTAGATCAACTCTAATTAGTTAGCAGTTAGTAAGGATTCCAACAAGAAATAGTTGATAAATTGTCCTACTCAATTCAACAAGCATTTATTAAGCATCAAAAAGCAAATCACTGTACTAGGTGCTGGAAATATGACAAAAGAAACACTTAACATTTCTTGAATAGGGTATTGACTGAGTTAGAACTCTGTTTCAGAAATATCCAGATTATGACCAGAAATTGAATGAGAAGTCACTCATCCAATTAATGTACTTTAGAATGGCACTGCAGATAATGAACTAGACATAGGAGTGACAGGTGGAAAAGAATAATGCAATTTGGTTTTGGCAAACTGTAGAATGTTTTCAGAGAATCCAAGAGTAAGAAGGGACCTCTAAAGACATATAGTTCAGAACATAGAAGCATAGATGAATGAGAATAACTTGTACAACTAAGTGCTTAATATGTTTTTGTTGAATGACTTCAAATCTCTATTTGCTGACCATTCAAATACCTGAGAATATCTATCTGGCTCAGAATCTCATGACTTTAGCAATGCTTTCTGGATTCTATGAAGTAGTATCATTTGAATTTTTGTGAATAGTAGAAGTAGATCAGTAGATTTAGGAGATCTATCATCAATCAATAGATCAATAATCAAGAAACAGATTAATTAGATTCATAGCTTTCAGCTTCTCTTTCAAATCCTGGAGACACAAAGAAAAAGCAGTGATAGATATTTTTATGGAATGTATGATAGTGACAACAGCAGGTTCAAAACCCTTCAGGAGAGAAACTTCAACTACCATTATTTCTTTCTACTTTCCCTGACCACTACTGGATGATCTCTCATCTGATATTTTCTGTGGACTCACACAATCTTTTCTTAAAGGACAACTATTCATTTTTTCATTAATATTTTACTAGAGAATTTAATATATCTACATGCTGCATGTATTTGATTTGAGGAGAAAGAACATTAATGACAGAGAATCAGCAGTGGCTTTGAAGAGATAACACTTGAAAAGATTCTTTATTTTACTTATTCATTCATTCATTCATTTACTTACTTATTCATTTATTTATTTATTTGCTGAGGCAAATGGGGTCAAATGACTTGCCCAGGTTCACACAGGTAGGAAGTTTAAAGTGTCTGAGGTCAGATTTGAACTCAGGTCCTCCTGATTTCAGGGCTGGTGTTCTATCCGCTGTGCCACCTAGCTGCCTGCCAAAGGATTCTTTAAAAGAAGCTATGCCCAAGAAATAGAGATAAGGAAGGAATCTGTTACTGGAATGGGGTTGAAATGACAAAGCTTGGAGAAAACTTGTAGACTAGCTTGTCTGTAACATGAGAGTGCATGAAAAAAGTAATATGAAATCAAGTTGGAAAAGTAACTTGGGACCAGAATGAATCATTTATATTTTCTCTTGGAGGCAACAGGGATACTAAAGGTTTTAGATCAACAAAGTCAGAAACATGTCTCTAAAAAATTATTTTGGAATTATATGGGAGAGAGACTAAAAGTAGAGAGATTGCTTAAGATAATCTTTGCAAAGCTCCAGGAAAAAGATGATTAGGACTTATACTAGGTTATTGGCAGAGTCAAGAGAGATAAGAGAATGGATTTGAGAAACTTCATGAAGGTAGAATTGACAAGAGTTGGAATAATACACAATGCATTACATTCTACAACAATGAAAGGAATATGGGATAAAACCATGACTACTCTGAAGAAAAGAAAAGTAAGTATGATCTATCCCTTGATCTATATGTAAATGAAACATTCTCTGATCAAAAACTCTATTTGATTAAAATTTTTTCAGCATGGGCTTTAAGACAATGACCAAATACACTGGAATTATGGTGATGAGGAAGCAGAGTTAAAATGAAGGAGTAAAGGCAGGGACTCACCCAAATTCCACTCAATATCCTCTCAAATCTGCATGATATCCTCTCAAAATACCTTTAAATAAAACTCGAAACAAAGTTTAAAGTGTCAGAAACCACAAGAAAATGTAATCAAACAATTTTCCGGCCAAAGAAAACTTAGATCAGCAGGAAAGGAATGTTTTACCAGAGTAGGAGAGAGGCATTGTTCCTGCCCCAGCAAACCTTTGAGACCCCTGAATCAGAGGCAGCACTGGTACGTTCCAGTCTTCTCAGCCTACAGACACCAAAGGCTACTTAGAAGGTCAGCAGGAAATGTTTGTCTCAATAGGGTGAGAGGGTCTTGGAAAATCAGCAAATCAGAAACAAGCCTTGAGAGCTGCTGAAAAGGCAGCACCTGTGGGGGCAATGCCAGCTTCTGGAAGTCTCAGCCCAGAGAAGGGAAAGGGTTAAAAAGAAGGAGATGTCTTTACTATCACTGAGGCAGGATTATGTAGCTTTGCCCATACGCAGATTTAGGACATAGTCTTGGCTCACAATCCCAGCATGGAGGAGGAGCATTAGCACACTGGAATTTTCAGCCACAGTGGAGCAAGGACTCTCTTCACATTTCCGGAGCAGAAAAGAGTGCTTGTGAGCATTCACAGACCAGAAGAACAGTAAACACACTTCTTGTTTCATGCCACCTTAGATGAACTGAAAACTTACAGGTCCTTGGAAAGATAGCTGAAAAAATCCACAAAATAGTCACAAAAATATCCACAAAACTTTGAACCTTGGGATACTTCATCCTCTGCCCTATCTAGCTCCACCCTACAGAGTCCTACTTTAACAAATAGTTAAAAGCCATAGGTGGGAACATAACTAAACAACAGAAAAAGATTCTAACCATATTTTTTTTTTCATAGTGACAAGGGAGATCAAAATACACACTCAGAAGAAGATAACAAAGTCAAAGCTCATATACCTAAAGTCTCCAAGAAAAATGAGAATAAGCCTCAGGTCATGGAAAAGCTCGGTGGATTTTAATCATCAAGTAGGAGAGGAAAAATTAGGGAGAGAAATAAGGGTGATGCAAGGGGAAGTACAAAAAAGCTAATTAAGAGAAGAATGACTTAAAAAGCAAAATTGGCCAAATGGAAAAGGAGGTACAAAAGCTCAATAGGGAAAATAATTCCTTTATAAATAGATTTGAGCCGATGGAAGTTAATGACTTTGTGAGAAATCAAGACACAATAAGACAAAACCAAAAGAATAAAAAATAGGAAACAATTTGAAATGTCTCATTGGAAAAACAAATGATCTGGAAAACAGATCCAGAAGAGAGAGAATTTTAAGATTATTGGTCTACTTAAAAGCCATGATCAAAAAGAGAGCTTAGATATCCTCTTTCAAAAATTATCAAGAAAAAATTGACTTGATATTCTAGAACCAGAGGATAAAATAGAAATTGAAAGAATCTACTGAAGATTTCCTAAAAGAATTCCCAAAACAAAAACTCTCAAGAATTTTATAGTCAAATTCTGGAACTCCCTGGTCAAGGAGAAAAGCAATTCAAGTATGGTATAGCCACAGTCAGAATTATACAAGATTTAGGAGCTTCTACTTCAAAAGACTGGAAGGTTTGAAATATGATATTCTAAAGAGCAGAAGAGTTAGGATTACAACCAAGAATTGCCTACCCAGCAAAACTGATTATAATCCTTCAGGAGAAAGGGTGGATATTCAATGAAATAGAGGGCTTTCCAGCATTTGTGATAAAAACACTAGAGTTGAATAGAAAATCTGACTTTCAAATACACTTCTCAGGGGAAAGATAAGATCAGGTGATAAGGAACATAATAAATGGAATCTGATTACGTTCTTACATGGAACATGATACTTATAAGAATGTTCTCATTCTTAGAGCAATTAAAAGAAGTATGAATAGACAGAGAACACAGGTGGGAACTGAATATGAAAAGATTATATCTAAAAATAAAATTAAGGAATGAGAGAACTTGGTTCAAAGAGGAAATAACATTCATACTCAATATGTGTACAAGAATCTATCTCACCCAGTAAGAAAGTAGGAGGGAAATGGAAACATGAAAAGGGGGGAGGATGATAAAATGGAGGGAATACTGGGGGAGGAGGTATCAGAAGCAAAATACTTCTCTAAACAGAGAAATAAACAAAGGGATCTATGTTTTCTTTTTTTTTTTTTTTAGATTGATAAAAGAGGTTTATTATTGGGTAAGCAAAGTTAAAGTATAGGCGAAGGTAGAGATAAGGAGGGCACTGGACAGAGGGTCCAGTGGACAGAGGGTCCTCACATGGTAGCCATGTTTGGAATCTCTGCCGGGATCTATGTAGAATTTTCTAAAGCAAAATGAGATTTATGGAAATGTCTGGCATAACTTCACATGTGTCTTCTCAAGGTGGAAAGAGGGAGAGAAGGGAAAAAGAAAGATAATCTGGAATTCAAATTTTTAAAAACAAAATTTAAAAATTGTTTTACACGTAACTGGAAAAATTAAAATGCTAAATAAATAGGGGGGAAGGATTTCTGGTGTCCAAGTTGAGGTTCACATTCCCCTCCAATGATTTTTCAGCACAATATTCTGAGATATCTGCTATTTTACTGGTCTCTCCCATATTATAGGGGAAAAAAAAAAAACAGTTTCCATTAATGAAGATATTCTGGTTCAATATTTCATGATTCTTTGCGTTGATTATTCTTTTTTTTCTTTTGAAAAAAAAAATTCTTTACAACATTATCCCAAAAGCTGGGGTCTTTGGGTCTGTCAAACACTTGATTGCTATTGTTATTGACTATTTTGTCCTGTGAACCTAACTTATTCCACTGATATTAGTCTATTTCTTAGCCAGTATCAAATCAATTAGCCTTTACAGGCTAATTGTACAAAATAATCAAATAGTTTTAGATCTAGGACACCTTCATTTGATTTTTTTTTCACTAATTTCCCTGAAATTCTTGACCTTTTGTTGAACAACATTTTTCAAAAAGTTATCAAGGAAAACTTTCCTGATTGCCTAGAACCACATAGTAAAATTGTCATTAAAAGAATCTATTGATCACCCCCTAAAAGAGATTCTACATTTGAAACTCCTAGAAATAGAACAATTAAATTATAGAATTACCATGTCAAGCAGAAAATACTACAAGTAGCCAAAAAACAAACAAATATCAAAGACTCATATGATTACACAGGATTTAGCAGCTTCTATATTAAAGGATTAAAGGGCATGAATGTCACATTTTGGAAGGCAAAGGAATTTGAATTACCTCGAAGGATCACATATTAAGTAAATTTGATTATAATTGTAGAGGGAAAAAGATGT
>NC_067400.1:636367179-636396605 GCF_016432865.1 Antechinus flavipes | reverse complement strand
AGTATCCTTGCTCTTAAAGGATGCACATTCTAATAAGGGAGGCAACATGTAAACTACAATGTACATTCAAGATAGTTGCAGAGTAAATGAAAAGTAGTATCAGAGGGAAGGCATTCTCGGGAAAAGCATGCCCAGAAATGCCTTGTCCAGACAGTGAGAGTTGAGCTAAAAAATTAAAAGAAGCTAGAGAAATGAGGAGCTAGAGATGAAAAGATAGAGCATCAATGCATATAAGGAACAACCTGTACAAAGGAAAAGAAATGGGAGATGGAGTAAGATCATTGTGATTGAATTGTAGAGAACATGTAGGGAAGTAAAGGATAAGGAGACTAGAAAAGTAAGGATGGGTCTGATTGTGAAGGGATTCAAATACCAAACAGAGAATATAAAATTTTACAATAGAAGTAAAAGAGAGCCAGTGGAGATGGGAGAGATGATGATGTATTTATACTAAACATTAAGAAAATCATGTTGGCTCCTGAATGAATAGGCCCTGCCAAGGGGGAGGCTGGAGCTCATCTAGGCTTTCAAGAGTTGATAGTTACATTTTCAGTGTGAGCATTTCTACTTTGGGAATTATCAGACTTTGGAAATCATAGCTTGATTTCTAGACTTAGAAAGTGATTCATTAAACTTTAGCAGAGCATTACCAGCAAGCACATTCCTGCATACATTTACATACCATTTACAGGGTAGGGATTGTGTGAGTGGAGAAGAGACTTTTATTTTTTTATTTTATTTTTTTAAAATAATTTTTTATTGATAGAACACATGCCAGGGTAATTTTTTACAGCATTATCCCTTGCATTCATTTCTGTTCTGATTTTTCCCCTCCCTCCCTCCACCCCTTCCCCCAAAATGGGTTGCAGTATATCCTAGATACAATATATGTGTGCAGAACCAAACAGTTTTCTTGTTGCACAGGGAGAATTGAATTCAGAAGGTATAAATAACCCGGGAAGAAAAACAAAAATGCAAGCAGTTTATATTCATTTCCAGTGTTCTTTCTCTGGGTGTAGCTGCTTCTGTCCATCTTTGATCAATTAAGGCTCTCTTTATCAAAGAGGTCCACTTCCATCAGAATACATCCTCAAACAGTATCGTTGTTGAGGTATATAATGATCTCCTGGTTCTGCTCATTTCACTCAGCATCAGTTCATGTAAGTCTCGCCAGTCCTCTCTGTATTCATCCTGCTGGTCGTTCCTTACAGAACAATAATATTCCATAACGTTCATATACCACAATTTACTCAACCATTCTCCAATTGATGGACATCCTTTCATTTTCCAGCTTCTAGCCACTACAAACAGGGCTGCCACAAACATTTTGGCACATACAGGTCCCTTTCCTTTCTTTAGTATGAGAGGAGACTTTTAAATGATATAATGTAAAGTTAGAAATGACAAAATTTTCAGTGTATTTATGAGGAAATAGTTGAGCATGATACCAAATATGAATAATTGAGAGACTGATGGTGCTCTGGATAGTAATGAGAAAATTAAAAATAAGCAATGGTTGGGTTAAAGAGGTTGTAGAGATAATGTTCTTGTTTTGAATAGGTTAGGTTTTAGATGCATATAAAAGAGGTAATTTGCAATGTCTAAAAGGCAATTCATTGGTGGTGTGAGACTGATGCTCAAGGGAGAAATTAGAACTGGATATAAACTTCTGATAATCATCTATATAGACATACTATTTTAACTCATGAGATTTAATGAGATCATGAGACAAAGATACTATACAAATAGAAAGGAACTACTGTCTTGGAGAACCTTCAGTTAGTGGTTATAAATGACATAGATTAAGAGCCAGTAAAGGAAGCCAAGAAGATACCTTCACACTGGTAAAACAAGGAAAGAAGAATGTTCACAAAAACGCCTAGACAAGAAAGAAGACAAGAAAGTAGGTGGTGCCATACTGTGTAATGATTGCGTATTTAAAATCAGTCAGAGTCAGGAACTCAGGTTAAGGGAAAAATCTTCAGTCTTTATTGAAGTGAAGAGGTGAAAAAAGATTGTGATAGCAATATGGGCAGCTGCGACAGGAAGCCAGCTAGCAGAGAAAGAGAGATCTGAGCTCTCCTCCCCTTCCTTTTTCACTCCCCTGCCTCCACTCACCAGAATCGTCATTTCTTATACAACACATCAGGACTTGCACAAAGAGTGGGTGGGGGCCATTCTTTCTCCAAGCTTATATATTAACAGAGTATGGTCCAATTACTATTTAGCCTCATGTGCTTGGGATTTCAGTGCATCAACTCAAGCCTCAGCCCATTACATCTCCCGCTTTCTTTTGTTTTAGAACACAGGTGATCATGCCATCCCTGACTCCTCAGGGAGGTCAGAGCCCCCAAGGGGAGGTGATCATACCCTCCCTGACTTCTCAGGAAAGGAGGTGAAAGCACCAAAAAGGAGGTGATCACGACCTTCCTGACTTCTCAGGAAGGGAGGCGAAAGCACTAAAAAGGAGATAATCATACCCTCCCTGACATCTCAGGAAGGGAGATGAAAAGCACCAAAGGGAAGTGGGGGTTGCTAGCAGGTTTCTGGGCTGAAGGGTCTTATTATGCACAAACCCATCAGCATGGGAAGTATTACACAAGCACATAGCAACAATGCAGAGGCTATTAGTGATGACTCTCCCCACAGTCAGTGCAGGCTTGATGTGGTGTAACAAATATGAATTATACACCCAAGTAACGGTATAACAAACAATATAAATCAACATGGTGTTGTAAAAGAATGCCAGAAGTCCTAGAAGGAAAGTATGTAAATAGCAGTCACACATACACCTTCTTCAGCATCCAAGAGATAGTCCAAAACCAATCTATTGTCCATTGCTTCACATATCAGGGAATCCAATGATCCCCCCAAGTTTTTGAAGTCCAGCAAAAGTCTTTTTATGTCTTAGGGAATCCAATGATTCCAGCAGATTTTGAAGTCCTGTAACAGTCATATCATTTCTCAGAGAATCCAATGATTCCTGAGGGCTTTCAAGTCTTATGTCTCAAAGAATCCAATGATTCCTGAGGGATTTAAAGTCCTACAATAATCTAATGTCTCAGAGATTCCAATGATTTCTGAGGGTTTTGAAGTCCAATGATTTTCTATGTCCATGAGTCAAACACCATAACTGCCACACTCTTTCAATGGTGAGCACAATCAGCAACAGAACCACCCAATGTTTCTTGGGTCTTCTCCTTCGTTTCAAGGGTCTGCTCCGTCTCTCTGCAATGGATAAGGAGAATACGACTCGTTGGCACCCATCTGATTCCTTCTCCACCTGTAGAGATACAAGCAAACCCTTTCCCCCAAGCAGTTAGCCTATCTGGTCCCTTCCATTTACCACTTTCTGGGTCTCTCCACATCACCTGGCGATTATCTAAAGATAGTGGAGCTGCTCGCACTGGACATTGCCCTTCCGGTGGGTTATAAAACCTGTCTGCCGGAGCCAGTGCATCTTTGTCAAAAATCAAGAAGTTAATAGTATAAAGAGCTAGATTTAGAGGCTCTCTAGGGTTACCTGTGGCACCCCTTTCTTTTGTTTTTGGAGCAGCGTCTTAATGTCTCTGTTTCTCCTCTCTACTATTGCCTGTCCTTGAGGATTAAAAGGTATACCAGTGGTGTGTAAAATCTTATACTGTGTGCAAAAGTGTGCAAAATGTTTGGAGGTATATGCAGGACCATTGTCTGTTTTTATTGCTTGTGGGATACCCATAATGGCAAATGCTTGCATGAGGAATTCAGTGACCACTCGGGCTGTCTCTTTTGCTGCTGGTATGGCAAAAGTGAATCCTAAAAAGGTGTCTACCACAACATGGATAAAAGACAGATGACCGAAAGATTTATAATGGGTCACATCCATTTGCCAGATTTCATTGGGTCTCAAACCACGAGGGTTCTTCCCTGGAGGCAGTGTAGGAGCGTGGAAAGGAAGGCAAGTTGTACAGCTTTTTACTATGCTCCTAGCTTCCTCTTTTGTAATCCCAAATTGTAAATGCAAAGCTCGAGCAGCCTGATGGAATTTAGAATGGGATTCCTGGGCCTCCTGAAATAAAAGCGTACTGGCTAACATAGTTAAAAGGCTATCTGCCTTTGACTTCCCATCAAAAATAGGACCTGGGAGTCCACTATGTGAGTGGACATGCAAGATATAAATCTTACCTGGATGTTTTCTCACTTGCTCCTGAAGTTCCTTAAAGAGCTGATATATATTAGAAGCTGCAAATTTTATTTGGGCTGTGGCAATTCTTTGTACCACACCTACTGAATAATGACGGTGTATTTAAAATCAGCCGGAGTCAGGAACTCAGGTTAAGGGAAAAATCTTCAGTCTTTATTGAAGTGAAGAGGTGAAAAAAGATTGCGATAGCAATATGGGCAAGAAGGATTGCAATAGCAATATGGGCAGCTGCAACAGGAAGCCAGCTAGTAGAGAGAGATCTGAGCTCTCTTCCCCTTCCTTTTTCACTCCCCTGCCTCCACCCACCAGAATCGTCATTTTCTATACAACACATCAGGACTTGCACAAAGAGTGGGTGGGGGCCATTCTTTCTCCAAGCTTATATATTAATAGAGTATGGTCCAATTACTATTTAGCCTCATGTGCTTGGGACCTCAGTGCATCAACTCAAGCCTCAGCCCATTACAATACTGCATAGAGCAATGGGCTTGGAATCAGAAGACTCAACTTCATGAGTTCAAATCCTGCATCAGATACTTACTGGGTGTATGAACTTGGCCAACTCACTCAACCCTATTTGCCTCAATTTCCTCATTTGTAAAATGAACGGGAGAAGGAAATAACAAACCACTCCAGTACATTTGCCAAGAACTCCCTTCCCACAATGGAGTCCCAGAGTCAGACCCAGGTGAAATGATTGCATTACAATCTCATCTGATATGCTATTCAATCTTGCTTAATGTGTGTAAAGAGTAGCACTCTGGAGAAGTATACTTGAAACAAGGTGTTAATTCAGTGGAATTAAGATAATGATTCTCTAGTTTACATGTACTTAGTACTTAATATAATTCTACAAGATTGATACCTGTGATGATGTACTTAGAATAGAGTATATAAGAGCCAACAAGGACTGGGAGAGAGACATTCTCCTGCCATCCTGGTGGCTGGCCTGTCCTCCTTCATTTCTCCACTGAGACCAAGGACTGTGTGAAGGCCTCCAGAAAGCAAGCCAGGCCCCAGGAGAAGGAGACAGACTGTGAAGGAGATGATAAAAGCTTTGGACTTTATTCTTTTTTTTTTTCCTTTTTTTTCCTTTTTTTAAAAATTTTTATTTAATAATTACTTTATGTTGACACTCGTTTCTGTTCCGATTTTTTTTTCCCTCCCTCCCTCCACCCCCTCCCCTAGATGGCAAGCAGTCCTTTATATGTTGGATATGTTGCAGTATATCCTAGATACAATATATGTTTGCAGAACCGAATAGTTCTCTTGTTGCATAGGGAGAATTGGATTCAGAAGGTATAAATAACCCGGGAAGAAAAACAAAAATGCAGATAGTTCACATTCGTTTCCCAGTGTTCTTTCTTTGGGTGTAGCTGCTTCTGTCCGTCATTTATCAATTGAAACTCAGGTCTCTTTGTCAAAGAAATCCACTTCCATCAAAATATGTCCTCATACAATATCGTTGTCGAAGTGTATATTGATCTCCTGGTTCTGCTCATTTCACTTAGCATCAGTTCATGTAAGTCTCGCCAGTCCTCTCTGTATTCATCCTGCTGGTCATTTCTTACAGAACAATAATATTCCATAACATTCATATACCACAATTTACCCAGCCATTCTCCAATTGATGGGCATCCATTCATTTTCCAGTTTCTAGCCACTACAAACAGGGCTGCTACAAACATTTTGGCACATACAGGTCCCTTTCCCTTCTTTAGTATTTCTTTGGGATATAAGCCCAATAGAAACACTGCTGGATCAAAGGGTATGCACAATTTAATAATTTTTTGGGCATAATTTTGGACTTTATTCTTGACCATTCTCTTGGTGATTATTCTGCTGAAACGAAGGCTAGTCCCAAGACCTCCAGAAGGCTAACCAGAACAGTACAAAATTGATGATCATGATTTCTCTGCATAGATTATATAGGCTAAAACTTTCCTTCAGGAGACATTGCATGGGTGGTGTAAAGAGCACTAACCTTACTTGTTACAAGTAAAAACAAATCAACTGAGGTACAAATCTCTGAACACTAGTAGCCTATTAGAAATGCATGAATTTACTGATAAAGAGGGCCACTGGCTTATCCTATGGAGCTTAAAGACATGGGGACTGAAAGGCAATCTATCTTCCCTCTCCCCATTTTAAAGCCTAGAACAAAGAACAATAATTTGTATATGAGGGGAAACAATATAAATGGTTAAAAACTGTTGCTATCATGGGGTAGGAACAATGCAATTGAAAATCTGAAATGTGAATTGGTAACAATTATTCTTTTTCTCTTGATTATATTGATGCTTTCTCCCTGGATCTTGCAGAAATAAAAAATGATATTAACAAATCTGCTCTAATTGTACAAAAATACTTTGAGACAATATATCTAGAAATGGCATCATTCTGGCTGGCAGAAATTATATAAGATGTCCTAAAATTGAATCAGGACAAATAATAGTATAGAACATAATCAATTGTCTTGACATGAAATGATTTGCAGGTGGTGCTGAGATAGCAATTCATTTTACATTAAAACATTTTATGAGAGCACTGCACATTTAAACTTGGCTCCAAATTTTTGAAAATAAATGAAAGGAAAACTGAAATTGTGCATTTAACTGAGAGGACCACTCAATTGGTTCTAGGATATCAGAGTGGTTTTCCTTGATTCCTTGAAGGATGCAGTTTCGGTTCTTTTTGTGAATAATAGTTTTCAGGTAGTTTAATAACTGTTAAATGATCTCTCTTGGATCTATTTTCTTTTGTTAATTTTTTAAAAAACTCCTTTTCCTTTTGGCCAATTCTACTTTTAAAGGAATTTTGATGCATTTATCTTGAAAGAAGCAATACTCGATCAGATTTTTATTCTGCAAAAATTGATAATAATAGGTAAATATGGGCCTAATTTATGCCATCCCACTTTCTCCTCCTCCAAAGATACTAAAGTATAAATTGTATTCTGCCCTCAGACACACAACAATCATTGTGCAAACAAGTCAAATTCTCAAAGAAGAAGAATGGGAAATTCCCGATAATCACTTTTGGACATAGAAGTGATAATTGAGTTGAACCTTGCCTGGGTTGGTCAGATGCACCTGAAATATTGTGTTCATTTCCAGGCACCATAGTTCATGAGGCTCAGTTAACAAGCATTTATTAAATGCCTACTATGTGTCAAGTGCTGAACTTGGCACTGGGAACACAGAGAATGGCAAAAGAGAGTCTCTGCTTCAATGTGACTCATAGTCCAATGAGAAGAAACAAGGAAATGAATGGGGACAAACAAGATAGCTATTTCTATCTCTCGTTGATCAATTGGAGGTCATCCTCAAGAAGCATTGACAAGTTGGAATATGTCCCAAGAAGGGCTACAAATATGATGGAGAACATGCCAAATGAGGATCACTTGACAGAACTAAGGCTGCTTCTCCCTAAGAGAAGACTTGGTGGGCAAGAAGAAATATTCTAAATAGCTGAAAGGTTAAAAGGTCTAAATGGATCACACTTTTTTCAGCCTGACACCCAAAAAGAATTCCTAGGAGCAGTGAGTGCAAGTTGCAAGGAGCAGATTTCAGCCTGAAGTGATGGGCAGTGTCCTAAATCATGGGCTGCCTTCCTAATAGGATTTCAAGCAGAAACATTTTCGGAGTTTCCTGTGCACGTGTGAGTTTGGATGAAACTGCCTCTGAAGCCCCTTCCAACTCGAGTTTCTGTGATCAATTTGGTACCGAGGGAGCAAGAAATTGGCATTGACTGTGATTGAAAACCAAATGAATCTGATTTAAACCCTTTTTTCCTAGTGTGTGCCTTTCCTGGCAAAGCTGGACTTTTCTGACACACCTGACTCCCATGGGGACTTTTGAATTGTTCCTTATGTCCAACATGTTGCTCTTAGATTAGGAAACCATTACTCTGATGGGAGTGCTGTCCTCTGCCCTTAAGCCATTCATTGGCTTGCAGAGTGCATGTGACAAGTACAGCAGATGCCTCTTATATGAAACTGAATTTTTTCCCCTTCCAGGCTGGCAGAGAAGAGCAAACATGGGAAGTTTTTAAGATAAAAATTGCCAAAGCTTTTGCCAGCTTTGCCTTTTTTATTGTATTCCATGTTTTATGGCTGTTTTTAAATTTAATTTAATTCAATTTTTACATCATGGTTTTGCTCTGTCGGGGGAATTCCTTCTTTATCATCAGGATTGTTGGAGGCAGACCATAAATAAGGAAGAAACTACCTCAAGTTACTGAGAAGTTTCTCCCTCTATTTCTGAGATCCACCAGATATATTCTCTCACTCAGTTCTTCAATTTATGAACTATTAACCTCCTTTTTTTTTTTTTTTTTGTGGGGGAGGACAACTTGGAGGGTGAGACATGAATTATTTGCCTTATTTCACCATTCTGTTATAGTCACATACACAATTTAACCTTCACCAGTGACTTCCATGTCCTAAAGAAAGATATGTCCTCACTGAACACATTTCTAAGGTTTTGGGGTGATTTTTTTTTCCATTATAAATCTTCTGATGAGAGGATAAGAGATGATCTCTGGCTGAAAGCCTTTCCACTTTGCGTTCATAGATGGCTTGTCCCCCGAGTGAATTTTCTGCTAAGTTCTGTATTCCATTCTCTCTAATTTTCTTAATACCTTTCATCATCTAGGTAAGATATGATTCCTATATTTCCTATGAATTTTCTGATGTACAATAAAATCATTTCTCTGTGTAAAAACTTTTGAACATCAGTTACATTCATAAGGTTTCTGTAGTGTAAATTCTCTGATGTTTAACAAGATTTTTCTTTGGTGTAAAGTCTTTCTTCCTTAATTACCTTTTAAAGGTCTCTCTATACTGGGGATTCTGTGATGTGCACTACAACTAACCCTCCAGATAAAACTCTTTCCATATTGTTTGCAATCCTAATGCTTCTCTTCAGGGTGGATTCTCTCATGTGTCACACAGATTTCTTTCTATGTGAAATGACAGGGATCATTGTGAAGACCGAGTTAGCACCGTGGATGCCTTAGAATCAGCTGAGTCAGGATAAGCAAAAGTCCTTGGTTTTTATGCTTAGTCTTTAAGAGTAGAAGTGAACAGGATGGACGCAGGATCTCTACCACCTTCCTTCTCTTCGTCTACCGCTAAATTGACTCTGGCTTGTCTTACTCCACTTCCTAATCCCTCCTACAATTCTCTGTATATACCAAAAGATTGAACCAGTATAGAATAGTGGGAAGGACCATTTCCAAGCATATGCTAATAGAGTATTGCCCAACTGGTAATTAGCCTTAAATGCTTGGTTGTCCCACCTCATCAACTCAGAGTTTGAGCCCTTTACAGATCATCACTCACGAACTTTGTTCATGAGTTTCTACCAAAGAAAGTCGTAGCTTTGCAATAGTTTCCTTCATTTCAAGTCTGGTCTCTCCTTCTAAAAAAAGAAAGCCCAATAATAAAACCAAATAAAAAAACTATAGATCCACATGTATTTTGTCTCTCTTCTTCCATCAACAGAACATACACTCAATTACTTTCTATTTTCATAGATAAAGAGAAAAATCTGAAATGGGCAGAACCAATCATTTCAATGTCCCATTAGCTTTTACAACCCAAAGATGAACTTAGAGTGAATTTCATGCGTACTTCAATTGGATGATACTAGTAATAGAAAAAACAAAATTATATCTGAAGAATTTCTGTTTTTTTGATAAATGCCATCATCATTTGGAGAGAGAACTATTTAGATGGAATGTGGATCAAAGAACAGTGTTTTCGCCATTGTTTGCCTGCTTTTTCTTCCTCATATTTTTTCCTCTTTGGGTCCGATGTTTTTCACACATGACAAATATGGAAATATGTTTAAAAGGATTGCACATGTTTTATCTATATCAGATTAATTGTTGTCTTAGGAAGTGGGGAAATAAGGGGGAGAGAGAAATTTTGGAGCACAGAAATACAAAAATGAATGTTAAAAACTATCTTTATTTGGAAAAATAAGCTAATGTTGAGAAAAATGTCTATCCTTTCAAAGATTGTTTGTATAAAGGTTGTTGTTATTAATTTTGTTATTGTTGTGTTTTCTCTTTTATTTATTTATTTATTTATTTTTATTATAGCTTTTTATTTACAAGTTATGTGCATGGGTAATTTTACAGCATTGACAATTGCCAAACCTTTTGTTCCAATTTTTCCTCTCCTTCCCCCCAACCCCTCCCCTAGATGGCAGGATGGCCAGTAGATGTTAAATATATTAAAGTATAAATTAGATACACCATAAGTATACATGATCAAGCCATTGTTTTGCTATACAAAAAGAATTAGACTCTGAAATATTGTATAATTAGCCTGTGAAGGAAATCAAAAATGCAGGCAGACAAAAATATAGGGATTGGGAAAATCTATGTAATGGTTCATAGTCATCTACCAGAGTTCTCTCGCTGGGTGTAGCTGGTTCAATTCATTATGCTCTATTGGAACTGATTTGGTTCATCTCATTGTTGAAGAGGGCCATGTTCATCAGAATCGATCATCATATAGTATTGCTGTTGAAGTATATAATGATCTCCTGGTCCTACTCATTTCACATAGCATCAGATCATGTAAGTCTCTCCAGGCCTTTCTGAAATCATCCTGCTGGTCATTTCTTAAAGAACAATAATATATCCATAATCTTCATATACCACAATTTATTCAGCCATTCTTCAATTGATGGGCATCCACTCAGTTTCCAGTTTCTGGCCACTACAGAGAGACCTGCACAAACATTCGTGCACATACAGGTCCCTTTCCCTTCTTTAAGATTTCTTTGGGATATAAGCCCAGTAGAAACACTGGATATGCACAGTTTGATAACTTTTTGAGCACAGTTCCAAATTGCTTCCCAGAATGGCTGAATATATTCACAATTCCACCAACAATGTATTAGTATCCCTGTTTTCCCACATCCCCTCCGACATTCTGCATTATCTTTCCTTATCATTCTAGCCAATCTGACAGGTGTGTAGTGGTGTCTCAGAAGTGTCTTAATTTACATTTATCTGATTACTAATGACTTGGAGCATCTTTTCATATGGCTAAAAATAGTTTCAATTTCTTCATCTGAGAATTTGACCATTGGCTTGATTTCTTATAAATTAGAATCAATTCTCTATATATTTTGGAAATGAGGCCTTTTCCCAAACCTTTGACTGTAAAAATGTTTTCCCAGTTTATTGCATCCTTTCTAATCTTGTCTGCATTAGTTTTGTTCATACAAAAACTTTTCAATTTGATATAATCAAAATTTTCTATTTTGTGGTCAATAGTTTTACTAACCTCTAGTTTTACTTTGGTCATAAATTCCTTCCTCTTCCACAGGTGTGAGAGGTAAACTATTCCATTCTCTTCCAATTTATTTGTACTCTCATTCTTTATGCCTAGGTCATGAACCCATTTTGACCTTATCTTGGTGTACGGTGTTAAGTGTGGGCCAATGCCTAGATTCTGCCATTCTAATTTCCAATTTTCCCAGGAATTTTTTTCAAATAGTGAGTTCTTATCCCCAAAACTGGGGTCTTTGGGTTTTTCAAACACTAGATTATTAAAGTTATTGGCTGTTTTGTCCTTTGAATCTTACCCATTCCGTTGATCAACTAGTCTTATTTCTTAGCCAATACCAAATGGTTTTGGTAACCACAGCTTTATAATATAATTTTAGAT
The DNA here is from genome assembly GCF_016432865.1 of Antechinus flavipes. NCBI lineage: Eukaryota > Metazoa > Chordata > Mammalia > Dasyuromorphia > Dasyuridae > Antechinus > Antechinus flavipes. The sequence continues at coordinate 636,384,732 of NC_067400.1, read as the reverse complement.
CTGGTATAGCTAGGCTACTTTCATTTGATTTTTTTTTATTAATTCCCTTGAAATTCTTGACCCTTTGTTTTTTCATGTGAATTTTGTTGTTATTTTCCCTAGGTCATTAAAATAGTTTTTTGGGGAGTCTGATTGGTATAGCGCTAAATAAATAGATTTGTTTAGGTAGTATTGTCATCTTTATTATTTTTGCTCATCCTATTCAAGAGCATTTAATATTTTTCCAGTTTGTTAGATCAGACTTAATTTGTGTGGAAAGTGTTTTGTAGTTTTGCTCATAAAGTTTCTGATTTTCCCTTGGCAGATAGATTTTAAAATATTTTATACTATCAGTATTTATTTGAAGTGGAATTTCTCTTTGTAACTCTGTTAGATTTTGTTAGTGATATATAAGCATGCTGATGACTTATGTATGTTTATTTTGTATCCTGCAACTTTGCTAAAGGTATGGATTATTTCTAATAACTTTTTAGTAGAATCTCTGGGGTTCTCTAAGTATACCATCATATCATCAGCAAAGAGTGATAATTTGGTTTCCTCATTGCCTACTCTAATTCCTTTAATCTCTTTCTCAACTCTTATTGCCAAAGCTAGCATTTCTAATACAATATTGAATAATAACGGTGATAGTGGGCAATCTTGTTTCACTCCTGATCTTATTGGGAATGGTTGCGGTTTGTCCCCATTACATATGATTCTTACTGATGGTTTTAAATAGATGCTACTGATTATTTTAAGGAAAAGTCAATTTATTTCTATACTCTCAAGTGTTTTTAATAGGAATGGATGTTGGATTTTATCAAATACTTTTTCTGCATCTATTGAGATGATCGTATGGTTTTTGTTAATTTGGTTATTAATATGGCCAATTAACTGATAGTTTTCCTCGTATTGAACCAGCCCTGCATTCCTGGTATAAAACCTACTTGACCATGTTATATTATCCTGGGGATGATTTTCTGTAGTCTTTTTGCTAATATCTTATTTAAGATTTTAGCATCAATATTCATTAGGGAGATTGGTCTATAATTTTCTTTCTCTGTTTTCAACTTACCTGGTTTAGGTATCAGTACCATGTCTGTGTCATAAAAGGAGTTTGGTAGGACTCCTTCATTCCCTATTTTTTCCAATAGTTTATATAACTTTGGGGCTAATTGTTCTTTAAATGTTTGGTAGAATTCACATGTAAATCCATCTGGTCCTGGGGATTTTTTTTAGGGAGTTGATTAGTAGCTTGTTCTATTTCTTTTTCTGAAATGGAAATATTTAAGCAATTTACTTCTTTTCTGTTAATCTGGGAAGCCTATATTTTTGGAGGTAGTCATCCATTTCACTTAGGTTATCAAATTTATTGGCATAAAGTTGGACAAAGTAACCCCTTATTATTTCTTTAATTTCCTCTTCATTGGTGGAAAGTTCTCCCTTATAAACATTATTAAAAACAACAACAACAACAACAATAATACAAAGCCCTATTTGCAATTAACCTTTGAGTGCATGTGTCATTTAACCTAATGCACATCACGAATCAATAGGAACATAAATCTTTTGAATCATAATTAGTTTTTAATTGGTTAGCATTTAAAAATGAATTTCTATCTCTAAGTTGGAGTTTGTCCATTTTTTTCCTTCTATCTTTTTGACCTCACACATGTGTGAGCACTTTTATAATATTTTGTTTCAAAATCAGAATACAGATGATGGTGCGATAGATAGACTGGTAGGCCTTGAGACATGAAAACCTGACTTTTAATATCAACTCAGAAACTTGATAGTCAAGTCAAAGATTCTCTATTTATCTCAGTTTCTTTTGCTGTAAAATGTGTTCTCATGAGGATAAAGCAAGATAATATTGATACAAAGGTTTAGTGAGGCACTATCTGGTCCCTAGTGGATTTCTGTCTAGTTGTTAGTGCCACCGGTCTATCATCTCCTTAGGTACAGAGGACTCCCTTTGCAACTCTCTTGGTTTCCTGGTGCTTAATCCAAGGCCTGGAATGTAGCAGACACTTAATGCTTGTTTACTTGAAGAAGTTCTAAGAAATAGCGGTGCCAGAATATCAACCCATGTCTTCTGAGTCCAAATGTAGTGATCTTTCCCTTATACTGCTGCCTTGCAAGTAGATGACTGGGTGGAAAAGAAGGATCCAATATAGCTAAGAAGTTAGGTTCTGCTAACCTTAGTCATCTTTTATTTTTCCTTCCTCACCCTCCATGTAGTATTATAACTAAAGAAGTCTAAATATGGAAGGCATCAGCACCAGCACCTGTTGTTCCAGTGTTCTCTACCTGAGTCATTTTTGTCCTTATTTTAATGCTTTTAATGTTCTTCAAAGATTTGGCAAGAACCAATCCAATTTTTTATATAAAACCCTTTCGATATTGGTTCCATTCATAAGGTTTCTCTCTATTGCATATTCCCTGATGTAAAGTGAGTTTCCTTATGTCTAAAAGGCTTTCTATAGTTACATTTATAAGAGTTCTCTCCACTGTGGATTCTCTCATGTAGAGCAGATTAATTCCTTTATTGTAAAAGTCTTTCCACATTGGTTACATTCATAAGGTTTCTCTCCAGCATAGATTTTGTGATGTACAGTAAAAGTTCCTTTATGACTAAAAGTCTTTCCACATTGCTTCCATTCAAAAAGTTTCTCTCTAATGTGGATTCTCTTATGTCTAGTAAGAGCCCACCTTCTCTGAAAATGTTTCCACTTTGATTATGCTCATAAGATTTCACACCACTGTGGATTTTCTCAAGTATATCACATATCTTTCCAAGTGATTAGTCTTGGCTTATAAGTTTTTATCACAGAAAGACTTAGTTCTGAAGTACTTTCCTTTATCTCATGTCTGAACTTTCTGGAAAAAAAAAGACAACAAACCATCAAACCAGTAACAGAAATGACACTCCTACACATAAATAGTAATATCCTGTTCCCTCCATCAGCAGAATAGCAATTCAGTTATTTTCTGTTTTTCCAGCTAGCCATTAAATGTCCATAATCAGTCATTTTAAAATCATATTAGCTCACATCCCAGGGATGATTTAATTTCTAATGCGTTTCCTGCACAAATACATTGAATCCTTAAAGTAATCCTGTGACAATACAGAAAATGATTCCTTCCCACTATGTGCCCAACTCAGGCCAATAGCTCAGAAAGTGAGTGACTTGACCCAAACCCCAGCAGCTGAGATTAGAATTCACACCCTGTGGATGGCTATGCGCTGACTACAGCATTTGACAAATTATCTCTACTCTCAATTTTTTCCTTTCCCTTTCATAGTCTATACTTTCTGGTGATCTCTTTTGATTTAATTTATTTATTTTTCTACATTATCTGAGATCACATTCAGAATACTAACACTATTGTTTTTTGTGGTTTATTTTATTTGGGGCATAAGTGATTTTGTTCTGATCCATTACTTTTTTTTTAAATAGCTATTTCATATTTCTTTAAAAAAAATTATCATTATATCCCTAAACATATTCTTTTAACAAACACAATTTTTAAAAAATGCAGGAAACAATCCACATCTGACAATATGTATCTCCTATAGAAATTTGAGTTAATCATCCTGTGGCAATAAAAGGCTATTGCACTTCTTTCCCCTTTAGAAGTTCACAAGGTCCTTGAAGAACTGAGACAATCACTCACAGGATTTGAACCCCAAATTTGTTCTCTTTAATGGTAAATTTTCCTCTGGGACAATGACTATGTGTATATATTTAACGTAAAAATTATCTTTCTCAGTGATTTCAAACTATCGTGATCAGGAATACACTGTTTTGGGGGATTACTATATGATTTCATCAAACTGTGACTGCTTCTAAGTGCCTTGTATTTTTTTTTTTCAGTTTCTCAGCTTCTTATCAAATCATTTCCAAAATTCCAGGAAGGTTAGACTTTCATACAAGTGGCCACAGGCAGGAAAAGACCCTCGGTGTCTGTCTCTCATTGCACTAGAATAGTTCCTTCTTTCTTGGGTTACCTAGTAACCCCATCTCATCAAACCTGTAGTCACCAGACCAAGATATTATCTGGATTTCCATTTTTTCAGCAGTGCTGTCAGGCTACTTAAAAACCACGGTCACTAGGATTACACAGTAGAGGCCATCATGAAATCATGACGGAAAAAGACAACCTCTCTATAAAAACAGACTTAGAAGTATCATTCATTGAAATGCTGAGGTGGCTTTTTAATTTGAACTAATCCTGTGGTTATGTTCTTCTTCTTCTTCTATCTGGCAGTTTCTCAAAGGAATTGGTGGGCAATATGGGTTGATCCTTAAGTATAATGATAGTGTACACCACTTTACAGTGATAGAAAAAAACAAAGTGATATCTGAAGAAACACTTGTCATAAGCCAATAGAAATATAACTTTTCTTAATAGTAATTTGCAAACAATTTTGACTGGTTAGCGTTTTTAAAAAAAATGAAATTCCATTTCTCACTGCATGCTTGTCTTTCTGTTTTTTCACCTCATACATGTGTGACCATTTTCATGTTTTCTATTTCAGAATCAGAATAGAGCTGGTGGTACAGTAGACATAATGTGAATAGGGAGGGCCTCCAATCAGGAAGACCTTAATTTTAATCGCAATTCAGATCACCAAGATCCAGTGACCAGCTCAAGACCCCATTGTCAAGGAATATCAGAAAAAGGATCCCATGGCTTGGCTTTCTCTCTAAAATGTAGTATTGACTTCAGGGTAACTCCAGGAAGTCTCCAGAAACCAACTTTCACATCCCTGTTGGCTCTTCTACAAAAATTAAGCACTAGCATAAAGAGAGACTGCACCCAAATGTAAAAAGGTAGAAATAATTAATACACCTTTGGATTCCCTGCGAGAAATGGATGGACATTTATTTGATTTACACAGTTCTGAGAATTAAATTGGAGAAATGAAACTTAAATCAGAAACCTTAATCCCACAAGGACATCAGGAAATAATCAAGGGTGAAGGTCATCTTCCCTCAAAAGAATGTAAGCTCCTTGGGGGCAGGGCCTGACTTCTGTAATCAGGGGTGGTGGCCTGAGATTTGAATAGACTTTTTTTTTCTTTTCTGAGGCAATTGGGGTTAAGTGACTTGCCCAGGGTCACACAGCTAGGAAGTGTTCAGAGTCTGAGGCCTAATTTGACCTCAGGTCCCCCTGACTTCAGGGCTGGCGCTCAATCCACTGTGCCACCTAGCTGTCCTGTGGCCTGAGATTTGAAAAGAATATTTGGTTATTTTCCCCCAGCCCTCTTCCATTACTTTCCCCTTCTAGGAAATAAGTTCCTCTGGGGCAGGGACTGGCTGTGTGCATCCATTCTTGCAAGAATGTGAACTACTTCTTTCCTGCATTCATCTGTGAATCAGGGGAGTTCTAGGCTCCATTCCTTGATGATTAAGAAGGAAAATAGGTACAAGGATGGCCAACAAAAGATCCAAACCTAAACGGAGATGTACCCGTGACATGAAATAATGACTGAGTCAGAGAACAAAGATTCCAGGATCTCCGAAATGATAAGTTTGCAACGGAAAATGAAAATGATTAAACAATATCCCCAAATTTCTGGCATTCAGTCAAAGTAAGGGGGTAAGGGGGAAACATAGACTTACTGTGAAAAATGGCCATTTGATTTCCACAATTATGACAATTTAATTAAAGAAATAAAACTTAAATTAAAAAATTGAAACTCACAAGACCATCAAAGAATAACAAAGGACATCTTACCTCCCCAAAATGTAAGTTCTGGGGCAGCTAGGTGGCACTGTGACCAGGGCTTTTTTCACAGCCCTGAAAAAAGGAGGTCCTGAGTTCAAATTTGTCCTCAGACACAGCACTTTCTAAACCTATGACCCTAGGCAAGTCAATTAACCCCAATTGCCTAAGAAAAAAAACAAAAACTGGAAACCCAGTTTTAAATTACCTGAGCTTCTTGCCTATCTTTATGATAGATTATGTTCTATAACTCAGGAAAATTGTGAGGTTGCTGATTAAGTTATTTGGGGCCATTGTTGCAATATTGAAACCTAGAATTGGGAAGTAACATTGATATGGGTTGTAATTTTGGGCACAAAAAGGAACAGGATGTTGGGCACAGAGAGCAGAATAGGATGTTGAGTGGGCACTCAATGATGAAGTTCAAGGACCCAAATGATATGGGTGATGTAGAAACCAGATGATGAGAGACCCCCAAAGGCGGAGGTTCAGCCATGTAAAGAGGTCATGGTGATCATTGTCTTTGCCAAGGGGTATATTTCTTTAGGGAAGAGGTTGCAGACGAAATGGAGGGATACAGTATGAAATGGAGTGGGAGAGCATAGAAAGCGGTTTTAATAATTAATGAGGGAAAGGGCAAGTTCCTGAGTGGAACTTGCCCTTTGCCAGGAGAAAGAAAACCCCCATGAGGCTGGGATGTGCCCTTAGCTTTCAGGCTTAATCCTGAAAGGGACTTAGCAGCCTAAAAGCTAGTCAGCCCTGCAGAGAAGGGGGTTGGGAAGCATGGTGGAATTAGGAGAGATAGCACCTGGTATGGGAGAAGGAGAAGTGGAAAGCCACACAGAGCAGCGGGCTTTGGCAGACTGACTCAAATGAAGGCAACAGCCATGAAGAGGCCCATGAGTAGATTTTATTGGGAAATGGAAACCTGGACATGACTGGGGTTCCTGACAGGACAGGGCAAGGTGGGACTGTGCAAGGTCTCTACAGAGGGAGGGTCTCAGGGCTTTGACGCACCTTGGATCTCAGACTGACCACCTCCCCCAAGGATGGGACCAGAGAGCTAAAGGAATCTCTACCAGGGCTTTTTCCCTACTTGTCTCAGGGTCTCTTAAGTAGGGGTTGGACTGGGCTCCTCCCTGTTCTGGGGTCCATTGCCCTCGTATGTGCACTTGTCTGGTTTGGAAAAAGCTTGATTCTGGCTGTAGAGTTCCAGGATCTCCCCTTTAGGTTTCTATAGATCTTTGATTGGGCTTTTTGGTGGTTAATCTGAAATTTGGGACAGAAAACTGCCTACCAGTTATTTCTATTGGCTTAGGAAGGTAAAGGCTTAGTCCCCCCTTCCCCCACTGGGTATGGCTGCTCCTTAGAAGTGAGAAAACAAATCCTCTCATTGGAGCTCACCCCCCAAGCTTCTCTGTCTCCCTTGATGGTTAAATGAACTTCCTTTCACTGTACTTGCTTCTGTTATTTAACGAAATAGCTTATGGTTATACGGTGTTAATAACTGAGTGTTTGCCTTTCTCTTCCACGTCCCGGGCTGTTTTAAGTCTCCGTCACTGGGGACGCTGTGTCCGAGGTTCTACTGCCGAGCCAGGCCAGGAACTTGCAGGAAGTTTGTTCGGTTTCCGGCTAACCCCAAGTTCTCAGAAACCTGTCCCTTCCCCAGCATGTAAGAAGGGCGGCAGGGTCTCCTTGGGGAGCAGAGTGACAGGAAATGTGACCCGGAGCTTTGTGAAGCCCCCGGAGCAGGGTTTCGGCCTGACAAGCCGGCATCGGATGCGGGCCGGGCTCTGCAGGTCCGGGGGACAGAGAGTTTAGGAGGAAAAATCTCTGCTTCGTGAAACTTGCTCTGGAGATGAAATCCCTCGGGAGCATCCCCGCCACCGTTTGGGTTCTGACTCTGGGAACGATTATCTGACTGACGTTAGTGACCCAGCTTTTGAGAGAAACCCCGGGAAGTCACTGGGACAGGTTCCCAGCAGGCGGAGGTGGGATTGTCGGCCGTCACCCGCAGGCCCCTGCTTTCTCCTCCTAAAGCCAATTTCTGTGATCCGAGTAAGTGGCCGCCGGGGCCGTCCTGCCTGCCTCTTCTCTGCCCGGGTAACAGGGTCTCCTCCTCCTCCGTAACGGGACAGCCTCCTTCCCTCCCCCGTCTCCTCCGTCTCTGGCTGTAGCACAGCCTTGGGAAGGAAAGATGGAGTGCACTGGGCTGCCTTTTGCTTCTTGCCCGCTAGATGTCGCCATTGTCTCTGTGCTGGATTTCAGGTTCCCATTTCCTCATTTCTTCTCCCATTTTGGGCTTTGGGTCAGGGGAGCCTTTGAGAGGCTGTAAATGGGGACAGACACAGGAGCAGGGCGGGGCGAAGGGGGGGAGGGGAGGCCATTCAGGGTTGTCCCCCTCTGGCCCAGGAGAGGGACATCTGCTGCTGAGAGATGGGCCTGTTTGTGCTCAGCTGCAAACTCCCCACCCTCTTTTTCTGGTTCTGATTTCAGGCTCGGTTTAATGAGATTATAGACAGTAAAATGGCGTTTTTGTATTTCTCCTGGGCATTGCTTATCATGGGCCATGAGCTGTTAACTGAACACCAACCCTCACAATTATGGCCGCCTTCCTCAGGCAACCAGGGAGGAGCTTTGTAATCAGTGTCCAGGAATCTCCCAATACCTCCCAATGGAACTGGGCCCTTCTGTGCATTTACATCTAGTCCTCCCACGGGCTTCCCGGTCTGCAAATATCTGAGAGGTAAACGATCATTTGTTCATCTAATTTCCTTTAATCTCACTCTTTTTCCCCCTGAGGCAATTGGGGCTAAGTGGCTTACCCAGGGTCACACACCCAGGAAATGTGAAGTGTCTGAGGCCAGATTTGAACTTAGCTCCTCATGACTAAAGTGCGCATTTAGGTTAGGGTTAGGGGTGCTCCACCTGCTACACCAAGTAGCTGCCCCTATAACATCACTCTGTGTATAAATCATGACCCCATGACAGTATAGGGTGTTAGCTGTGGGTCAGCACCTAGTTTCTGCCATCCTAGTTTCCAATTTTCCCAGCGGTTTTTGTTAAATGGTGAGTTTTTATCCTAAAAGCTGGGGTTTAGGGCTTTGTTAAATACTAGGCTATTATAGCAATTAACTATTTTGCCCCATGAGCCTAACCTGTTTCAGAGATTGGCTGCTCTGTTTCTTTGCCAGAACCGAATGGTTTTGATGAACTGCTGCTTTATGATATGGTTTTAGATCTGCCACAGCTAAACCCCCTTCACTAGCAGTTTTTTTTCATTAATTCCCTTGAAATTCTTGATCTCGTATTCTGCCAGATGAATTTTGTTATTATTTTTTCTCGATCCATTAAATAACTTCTTGGGAGTTTGATTGGTGTGGCACTGAATAAGTAGATTAATTTAGGCAATGTTTGCTCAGCCTACCCATGAGCACTCAATGTTTTTCCAATTTATTAGATCTGACTTTCTTTGTGTGGAAAATGTTTTGCAGTTGTTTTCATATAGTTCCTGACTTGACCTTCACAGGTAGACTCCCAAATAGGTTATGTTGCAGCTGTCCTGGTTGATAGCTCAAATATTAGCACCCTTTGTTTTCAGAAGCTAGATGAATGAGGTCGGGGACTCATAGAGTGGGAAAAGAGCTCCAGTTTATTATGCAGCCACAGCATGGTTGACAGGCATTTTTGCAAGTGTGATCAGTATGTGAACAACAGGTAATCCCCAGTCATCATTCAGACAAGAGCTCATGGGTTTTATGTGTGCAAGGTATCTGCCAATGGGAAGAGAGCCAACCCAGCCACTTCAGAAACTCACTCACAGGGGGGAGGCCCTTCAAGGCATCCCTGTGTATGAGCAACTGCACTGTTACCCTCATCCCCTTTCCCAGGAGCACATCACTGCTCCTTCCTCAACAAGAGTGTTTCTGCAACGTGGCAGGAAACTTATGGTGCATCAAAGGTCAAAGTGACCTCTGTACTCCCTTTCTGCAGAGTCCCATACCTAACAATTCCCTCTTTTTTCTTTTAGATAAGAAATCCTTTCTTGAATTATAACCTCTGAAAAGACAGGGGAGAAAGATCTAGAAAAGCATCCTAATATTTTAGGATAACACAGTAACAGCAACACCACAACCCACAGGACAAGCAAAGATTCTAATTCCAAGCTCCATGAAGAAGTCTTATCAAACCAATGTGTGTTTTTTTCAGCAGTTTTATCCGAATTTAAATCTTCATGGGAAGCCTTCTCTGTGCCAGATTTTAGACATAAACTTTCTTTGTCATCTTCCATTGTGTTACTGAGAAATAAACCATTCGATTGCTCTTGGTCCTGTCCCACTTGTAATCTTGTCCTGTATGATTATACAGCAAAGGGATCACACAATCCTTTGTATATCTGTAGTCACATTGTCATTCAGCCTGGAGTTTTAGTAATTCTACTTCTGCTCCTATTTCTAGCAACACTTCCCTGAAGTCTTTCATCATGGGACACAATTGTTCCCCCATCTTAGCCTTTCGGGAAAACTCCACCAAGACATTCCTGGCTAGTTCCTCTCTCTATCTAGCTTGTACTTTCCTGTTTTGTACATTAGATATGGATGTGGCAAGAGAGACGGATGAAGCTACAAGTGAAACAAACAGAGTGATGCCTCATACGACACAGCTGACACATCTCTTTTTTCTCATGGACTCAGGTCTGTTTTCTTGGTTTCTATTAAGGTTTTGAACATATGACCTGTTTTAGTATGACAGCATTTCTCACTTTTGACAGGAAGCATTGAGACATGAGCTTGAATGACAACAAATACATTCTGATTCTGGTACCTAAATGAAATTAAGGTTTAGGTGAGGTCTAGTGGCAGGTTTGGGGTACAGGGAGTCAAGCAAAGCTCTCCTGCAACCCCCTTGGATTCGGCACAAGGATACGGAGGTAAATGGGGTCTAGTAGCGGCGCGAGTTCCCAATAAAAGCATTTATTGGCCCGAGAGCTAAATTGATAAAAGAGGTTTATTATTGGGTTTGGAAGTAAGGAGATAGGTGAAGATAGAGATAAGGAGGGCACTGGACAGAGGGTCCAGTGGACAGAGGGTTCTCACATGGCTAGCATGTTTGGAATCTCTGCAAAGAAGAGTTCCCAGTGTGGCCTTTTTATAATAGGAGACTTAGCTCTAGGGGCTTTTGGGTGTAGCCCCAAAGTGGGCTCAGATCCGGGTGGGAATGGGACAGGTCCGGATCTTCTATAGGAATTCAAAGGGACCAGGATTTGTGAGTCAAAGGGTAATTACATTCACTAGGAGGGGATGGGAATCTAGAAACTAATCTTTTCCACATCATGATTCTCAATTTCATTCTCTAAGTCATCACTGGCTGTACAATTCCAACAAGTAACATTGTAAAAATCGAATGTTTTTGGTAACAGTTACAAAATCTCCTTCAGGAATGCATATTTCCCTTCCAGATGGGTTTTCGTATAGAACTGGTAGCAAATTCTCATGCCTTTTGCCCGAGAACCAGGGCCCACAAGGTTTCTCTATGTGACAACCTGCTGGCCCAATTCTTGAGTGACAAGAGTATGTTGCAGGGAGGCTTGTGCTTCCATCAACCTTCTTAGGCACTGCCTTTGTAAGGTCCCCAAACAGGTGCTAGGAGACTGTCATAAGTCTTTAGCTCTAGCCTCATGCCACAATTGCAATGTCCAATCTGCAATCATAAAACAGGAACGAGTATGAGCACAGCATGAAGATCTGAGGGGCCAAGCTGAGGACCCCTTTACATAGACACACCGCTGCCTCCCTCCCACAAGGATGAGGGGGTCTCTATCACGTCCCCTACATGCCCAGCATGTGTGTCACATGATACCCTGTACCCCAAAATGGCATTTGTAGAGTCACTCTCTTCACTTGTGCACAATAGGTACTATTCCTTTGCGACCAGCACAAAGGAAGCCCATTTGCAAGTGCAGCAGAGTTTTACTTTACCTTTGCCATGGTTCCATTGTATTTCTCAAGATGAGATTCACCCCTGATTATTGGGGTCTCATTACCTGTTAGCACTACATCCTGTATGCTTTCCCCTCATGAGACAATCCCAGGCTATGGTGGGTCTACCATGATAGCCCACCTTTGTCATTCTGCTGTTTGCCCCCGCTATATATAATTCAAACCCATAAGTATAGGCTGCATCTTGTTAACTGTCTTGGGGCCCCATCTTCTCCTTTTTGATAGTCGCCTCATCTTACTTTTTTCCTCTTCTAGTTTATGGCCAACTTTGAGATGTGTGGTAGGAACCCACTGCTGAAGGTTTTCTCCTGTGCAGATACAAGCATATCCTGGCCCCCAAATTTTAGAACCCTATAGAGGCCCCCCGTCCTTCAGGCCCTTTTTCGTTACCATGGTCTCATTCTTAGGGGCCTTCTTAAGGAAGATGTAGTGTTATCTTTTGATGATTCTGTCTCTTTTTACCAGAGAATATTTCAGAGCCAGGCTGAAGTCATTGCAATCAAATTTTAAATAATTTATTGCATGCACTGCTTTATTTCTATCTTTCTGAGTAACCCTACCTCCTCCTCCCTCTTTCTGATTTTTGATGAATCTCTTCAGGGTCTGATCAGTCCTTTCTACAGTGACCTGTTCTGTAGGATTGTAAGGGATTCCAAAAATATGACGTATGGAGAATTCCTGTAAGAACTCTTTTAATATTTTTGAGGTGCACGAGGGCCCATTATCAGCCTTGATGATCTGTGGGATAGATAGAGGCAAAACAATGAAATGAGTGATTGATCACATGAAGCAGCTTCCCTTTGTTGAGTGGCTGCAACTACAAAGCCCGGACGTGTGTCAGCTGTAACATGAATGCATGTTTTCCCCAGATGTCTAACATCTATCTATCATATATCATTTGCCCTGTCACCTCTGGGGTTATTCCCCATCCCCCCCCAGGTCTTTAAGAATAGGCTACACAAGCTACACATCGTTTTACTCTGCTTGATGCTTCTTGGCGGGGCACAATCTCTGGAGAAACCTGGCAGGCAGATGCAAATGCTCATGGGCTTTTGATGCTTGTTCTAGAGGACAAAGGAGGATACTTTGTGTAAGCAGACCTGCCACCTTTTTATTCCTTTTGAATGTAGGCCCCAGCCCATCCATATGAGGACAGATATGCAGAATGTAAAAAAGGATGGGCTCTCATTAAAGTCACCTCTTGTCCCTCCTGAAACAATGAGAAGCTAGGTCCTGTTTGAGCTTTTATATATGCTGTCTCTATTCTCTGGACCACCCCCAATTGCCTAGTGGCTGTCTGAAATAATATGGATAGATTTGTCTATTCTCAATGCTTGTATAATGGCAGACAGCTCATTTTTTGTGTGTGTTATCTGCTTTATGGTATCGATGACTTTAGGTGTCCATATCCTGCTGGAAGCTAATCAAGGATCACCCTCTAGCATTTTATACAAAGGAAACATCAGAGTGTTGGGTATACAGGATTGCCTTGGATAAACTGTTAAGTGAATGAACTGACACTGTCGCATGGTTTGACTAGACAAACATTTTTTAAAGAATTAGAAAATCCAGTTAGAGTACTAATAGTAGAGATCATAGAACAAACCCATAAGTACTGTTTTTGAAAAATATAAGAATGCTCCATTGTCAGTTGTGTTGTCTGTGTCTATGAAAGCAAATGAGGTAAAATTACTTACAACTGAAGCCCTCATTAGCATAACCAAATACCATGATTTTAGTCAAAAAATTAGAGCTGGTATTATTTGAAATTTATTTGCCTTTGACTTGTCTTTTTTATCTGCTTCATAATAGCTTATGTTCATATGGCACTTTGTGTGGCCAAAGTGTTTTCCATACATCAACTCATTTAATTCTATGTTCTTTGCTCTCTTTTTGTAGATGATATGATATTTAGAGAGGAGAAAATTTCCCCAATATTAAACAGTTTAGCTTGTTCTTTAACTCTAGAATTCTCCTTCCTAGTCTCCTTTTTGTTACATCACGTAGCTTCAGATATTCAGTTGTCCCTCCACTAGCAGAATGCTCTCTAGATGACTACAATGAAGATATTTTATATGTGAAATTATATACCTGAAAATCTTAACAATCACGGAGTCTCACTTGTACTTTTTATATTGGAGCAAGCTGGGGTTCATTCATTCAAAGGAAAGAACCGCTTTAGAGTAACTTTTAATCACCATTCAGGCTGATTAGCAATGTCCCAGGCCCTAGCCATTATATTTCCTCAGGATTCTGGAATTAGCCCTTAAGTGTTGGGAAATGCTCTTTTGCACTCTCTCTCTATTTTTCTCCGAGATTTAAAGCTTATTCAATAGAGATTATAAATATCTTCAGATGTGCAATTTGGTTTAATGAACAGAGAGCTAGCCCAGGGCTCCTGGGCTAAAGTTTGGAGCTCAGGGCAGGCATTGAAGTTGCTTTCTAATGAGATTACCATCAGAACATCTATCTTTCTATGGATAAATAGACTTTTGGTGGGTGATGCTATAACTTTTTCTGTATTGTCTTGATCACATTTTTCTTTGTATCCATCTGCTTTCACACTTAGCTCCATGCTTTGGAGCTTCTCTTCAGGCCCAGGAAAAAGAGATTCTTCCACTTAGATATCAACCAAGCCTGTCACCAAGAAAGCTAGAGCTGATTCACAACTAAGAGACAGTCATTGTCAGCAAACCTGGCACACTCCCCCTCTGCTTCATCCCCGGCAGTGGAAAGTCGGTGAGTCTTCAGGAGATTCAGATCTCCCATTCTGTGGCCTGGCTTTGGCCTTGGCTGTTGCTGCTAGAAAGAAATGCTGTACTTCATGAGTCCTCATCAATATGCTCCCCTTCCCTCTTTGCCACCATGATTTTCAGTTGATATTTTCTGGACTTCGTTAATATTTAGAAAGGGGCTATATGCCAAGATGGCACAGTGGGATAATGGTTATTAAACATTCTGCCAGAAGTTTGTATTGTACTTTCCTGTTACTTTATTCAGATTCCTGGGGGCTGTAGCCTCAACCATAGAGAGTATATGTGGTAAAGAGATAACTTAACATCCCTGGAAGTTCTTTTGTTTGCATCCTCAAGGTGCAAAGTGTTTTTTTTTTTTTTTTTTGTTGTTTGTTTGTTTGTTTTTTTTACATTAAGTGTTTTTTAATATTAAGTATCTGTTTTTATTTTTAAGGTAATTTATTTTATCTTGGGCTGTCTATAGAGCTTTAATTCTGTGATCAGTCTCTTCTTGGTTACTAATATAACATTATTATCAGCTTTACTTCTTGGTTACTAATATAACATTACTATCAATTGGGTGGACACTACTAAGATGCTGATGGAAGAGAGAATATCATAAATCTTCCTTACACTTCAAACATTTCAGATTTCTTTTCCAGCCAAAGGATGAAGTAGATGTATTTGGGAATTCACACTTAGTGGCTCAAGGCAATCTGTTCTTGCCTGATAAATTATCAGTATTAAAGGGATGGATTTTAGCCTTATACAAGCAACAGATAGAGAAAATAAATGACTTGTTCACACAACCAATTAGTGGCTTATGAATATTTCTTGCCATCGTATATATTTTCTTCTTTTTATGGCTAAATTCCTTAAGAAATCTTTCAATAATAGGGATCATTGCTTCCTCTCCTCTCCCTTTCTTCTTAGTTAAGCTCTGGCTTTGACTTTATTAGTCAACAGAAGCTATTCTAAGTTTTTAAGAGATTCTTTTTGGCAAATAGAAAGAATAGTCTTTTGTCACATCTTTCTTAACCCCTTTTAACTTTTGAATCCTTTCTATTTTATGGCTCTTCCTGCCTGCAGACACTCAACTAGGGCTGCTCATGTTGATTCTTTGCTTTCACACACTCATGTCTGTAATTTCACTATCTGTACTTCAAGAAGTCCCTGATTTCCTTGAAAGCTTTCTTCAGTCATCACCTGTGTAATGACTCTTCTAATTCCCCAACTTCTAGTGTTTTCACTACTCCCACATTCCCCGTATTTATTTTGTTTTTAATTACTTATATTGATGTTGTCTCTCATAAATTTAAAGCTCATTTAGGTCAGGGACTGTACGTTTTATCTTTGTATATCCAGAATTTACTGTAGTGTTTGAATAAATGATATACTCCTTATTATAATAATAGAGATCTTTCTAATAATAAGAAATATATATTATTAATTAATATTGTAGTGGTATTTACTTAGATTTTAGAACATATAGTGTGAATTTTAGTAGAATAAAGACTCCAACTTTTTCTATACTACCAATAATAGAATTGTTGATAAATGTCAATATTGTCAGTATACTTTCTATAGTCATATCCCCCCATTTAAATTATAAAAGTAACACTTTATTTTCTCCAATTACACATAAAAACAAATTTCAACATTCTTTTTTAAAAAAATTGAATTCTAAATTCTTTCTTTTTCTTTCTACCTCCCTCATCAAGAAGGCAAATAATTTAATATGTTTTATATATTTTATATATACATATATGTTTTATATATATATATATATAATATATAACATATATATTTATATATATAGTTATACAAAACATATTTCCTTATTAGTCATGTTGTAAAAGAAAACATGAAATTAAAATTTAAAAATAAAGAAAAATTTAAAAAGTATGCTTTTGATCTGTATTTAGACTCTATCAATTTTTCTTTGGACATAGTTAAATAGCATTTTTCATCATAACTTCTTCAGAGTTGTCTTGGTTCATTGTTCTGCTAAGAATAGGTAAGTCATTCACAGCTGTTCATCTTACAGTATTGTTGTTACTGTGTACAATATCTTCCTGGTTCTACACATTTCTCTTTGAATTAGTCCATGTAAATCTTTCCAGGTTTTTCTAATAGCATCTTGTCATTTCTTATAGAACAATAATATTTCATCAAAATCATATACTACAACTTGTTGAGCATTCCTCTGGGCATCCCCTCAATTTTCAAGTCTTTGACACCAGAAGAACTGCGATAATTTTTTTGTACATATGCCTTTTTTCTTTTTAAAAAAATTGAATTCTAAATTCTTTCTTTTTCTTTCTACCTCCCTCATCAAGAAGGCAAATAATTTAATATGTTTTATATATTTTATATATACATATATGTTTTATATATATATATAATATAACATATATATTTATATATATAGTTATACAAAACATATTTCCTTATTAGTCATGTTGTAAAAGAAAACATGAAATTAAAATTTAAAAATAAAGAAAAATTTAAAAAGTATGCTTTTGATCTGTATTTAGACTCTATCAATTTTTCTTTGGACATAGTTAAATAGCATTTTTCATCATAACTTCTTCAGAGTTGTCTTGGTTCATTGTTCTGCTAAGAATAGGTAAGTCATTCACAGCTGTTCATCTTACAGTATTGTTGTTACTGTGTACAATATCTTCCTGGTTCTACACATTTCTCTTTGAATTAGTCCATGTAAATCTTTCCAGGTTTTTCTAATAGCATCTTGTCATTTCTTATAGAACAATAATATTTCATCAAAATCATATACTACAACTTGTTGAGCATTCCTCTGGGCATCCCCTCAATTTTCAAGTCTTTGACACCAGAAGAACTGCGATAATTTTTTTGTACATATGCCTTTTTTCTTTTTAAAAAAATTCTTCTGTGATACAGATCTACTAGTGGTATTGCTAGACAAAGGGGATGCATAGTTTTATAGCCCTTGAGAAAGGGTTCCATATTGCTGTCAAGAATGGTTCTGATCTCTGAGTGACCATAAGAACCCTTTTCTGTCCTTGAGCCATGAAGAGGTTTCTTTACTTCATTGTGGTCATAACCTCTGCTGTGCCAGAGCTCCT